>NW_016826651.1:46649-70961 GCF_001698545.2 Rhinopithecus bieti
TTAAAAGAGAAAACATTAAAGGCATAGAGACAATTTTCAGACTTTTATTATACATTGGCAATATGTTGTCAAGAAAATTTGTAAAGTTGAATTTTTTCTTTGCTTTTAAGCCAAGAAAAGCCTCTATGACTGCCATCAGTTATTTGTTTACAAAATAGTTAATATGTTATCTATAAATTCTTATATGGAAAAGTATCACAACCTTCTTTAAGTAAAGCAGTTTTCAAATGAAATTTGTAATTGTCTTATTAACTCCAATATTAGTGTATAAAAAAATAAGTTTTAAAATCCAGGTATTTGGTGAGTAGAACATTTTGTTTATGAATATAAGGGAGAATTGGATAATGAAAAGAGCACAGAAGGACCAGACATGGTGGCTTACACCTGTAATCCCAGCACTTTGGGAATCTGAGGTCAGGTGGTTCAAGACCAGCCTGGCCAACACGGCAAAACTCCGTCTCTGCTAAAAATACAAAAATTAGCTGGGCATGGTGGTGCACACGTCTAATCCCAGCTACACATGAGGCTGAGGCAGGAGAATCACTTGAACCTGGGAGGTGGAGGTTGCAATGAGCTGAGATTGCACTACTGCACTCCAGCCTGGGTGGCAGAGTGAGACTGTGTCTCAAAATAAATAAATAGGCTGGGCGCGGTGGCTCAAGCCTGTAATCCCAGCAGTTTGGGAGGCCGAGACGGGCGGATCACGAGGTCAGGAGATCGAGACCATCCTGGCTAACACGGTGAAACCCTGTCTTTACTTAAAAATACAAAAAACTAGCCGGGCGAGGTAGCGGGCTCCTGTAGTCCCAGCTACTTGGGAGGCTGAGGCAGGAGAATGGCGGGAACCCGAGAGGCGGAGCTTGCAGTGAGCTGAGATCCGGCCACTGCACTCCAGCCTGGGCGACAGAGCGAGACTCCGTCTCAAACAAACAAACAAACAAACAATAAATAAATAAATAAATGGAAGAAAAAGAAAAAAAAGAGTACAGGACCACTATCATTAATTTTCACTCTTTCTATCAGTTCCTGTCAATACTCAGTCAGCATTTAGAATAACCTATTATTCCCTTTCTCTGGGACAAGTGGACTAATGCTCAGCTGTTTATGTGTTACTATGGAAGTAACAGGTGTAACAGGTGTTCCATTCTGATTTGTTATGGCCCATGCTATTGATTTATTTTTATTTTTATTTATTTTCGAGACAGAGTCTCACTCTGTCGCCCAGGCTGGAGTGCAGTGGCACAATCTGGGATCACTGCAATCTCTGCCTCCCGGGTTCAAGTGGCTCTCCTGCCTCAGCCTCTCGAGTAGCTGGGATTACAGGCACGCGCCGCCTGGCTAATTTTTGTACTTTTAGTAAAGACGGGGTTTCACCATGTTGGCAAGGCTGGTCTTGAACTCCTGACTTCAAATGATCCACCCCTCTCAACCTCCCAAAGTTCTGGGATTAGGAGCATGAGCTACACCCAGTCAGCACCCATGCTATTTAGATTTTGGCCTCTTTCCAATCAACCAGGGTGAACTTTTAAAAATGTAAACAACATGACATGCTTTCACTGCTAAAATTTTTCCAGTGACCTTCCGGGTCATTTGGAATAAACTCTAGACCCACTGCTATATCTTATAAGACCTTCAGGATCCATCCACAACATGCTAAACATGATTCTGATTCATAATCTTTTGCTTTTATTTTTCCTTTTGCCAGGTTTGCTTTTCTCCCAGCTGTTTATATGGCTTACTGCTACACCTAATAGATGTCTTCGCTCAAATTCCACTTTGTCCATGAGGTTTTTCTTATTCATCTTATCTAAGATAGTACCTTCCCCACAATCATTCTCTATTCTCTTTCCCAGATTCCTTCTTTTTCACTTTCTTTGCCAATACTTGACACTATACACTTATTTATGCATTTGGTTATTGTTTGTCTTTCTTACTAAAATGCAGACTCCATTAGGTCAGGGACTTTATGTTTGTTTACATCTTAATCCTTAGTGCTCAGAGCATGCCCAGCATATGGTGGGTTTTCAATAAATATCCGTTACAATGATGAATATTTAAATCCATATGTTCAAAAAGATAGTTAACCCATCTAAGTTTCAGTTTTCTCATTAGCAAAATTGGTATAATTATGGCAATATCTACTCCATTAAGATTTAATTATGATCAAATAATACAATGAATATGAAAGTACTTGAAAATTGCAAAGAACAACTGTGGTTTTCTGAGAAAATCAAAGTATTTTGAAGGCAAATCTTTACTAACTACATTGGGTTTTCTACTTTTTCTTATTATCATAATCTGAGAACATTTTCTTCTCTCTCAGTATCAAGAAGTGGCAGAATGTTATAATTTATTTAATGATAGATCATAAAATAAGTACAGCACTGATAATTCATGTATTTTCTCATGAAAGTTACATCATCAATCACAGAAAGGAAAATTAGTAATCATAGACACCTTTACAAGGCTTTAAATAACCTTAAAAAAGTTAGAAAATTTGCAGTATAGCCTAGAAGAACCAGCAAAATAAACTTTAATAAGAAAATATTTTTCATTAATTTTTCAACTAGCCCCATTATGTAACTATTGCTTCTGAAAACTGTGGTACCTGTAGTTCTCTATAAATAGGAGGTTTATGCCAAAAGAATAAAAATTAAAATTAAAATATCAGTCTGTAACTGCTAAGTTTCATCATCATTATAAGACTAACCCCTATGAAATTATTCATTTTGTGAATCAATTCCTCTAATAAACAATGAACTACTTATTAATAAAACATATAATAGCTATCCTGGCATAGAAACTTTAAAGTTGTTTCTCAAAGTGTTTTAAATACTATACCTCAGGAAATAAATAAATATACTGATAGAGATCTAGCCATCTTGGGGATAAAGGCTCCACCTACCTCTTATGTAGGAGTTAAGCCAATTTGCTGGCTTAAATAACTTAAACTCAATGTAACTCCTTGGCAGAGCACATATTTCCTAAATTAATGTATCTTCATATTTGTCTTCTACTTAAATTCATATTTGGATCCAGAAAGTAAAGCTTTTAAAATAACTCATATATTTCTAGTTCCCTATATAATAGAAAAGTAAAAAAGAAGATAATCTTTTCAAAGATATAGGAAAAGTATTTTCTAGCCAAAAACTCATTTATGTTATTTACTTTCATGTAAAATAGCTATTATTCAAAATACTTAGATATAACATCATATAATTTGTGGCACCTATAAAACCCAACAGACATTTTCCTGGAACAATAAACATTAATTATTTTAAATTTAAGTATATCGAATGTTGCAATCACAATAAAAGATGAATTACAATTATGTTTCTGATATTGGCAATTACTTAGAATGACAACTAATGTAATACCAATAAAAATTTTTCTTTATAAATTTAAAGCTGTGTCCTGAATTGGTGGGTTCTTGCTCTCTGACTTCAAGAATGAAGCCTTTACAGTTCTTAAAGACGGTGTGTCCGGAGTTTCTTCCTTCTGGTGGGTTCCTGGTGTCGCTGACTTCAGGAGTGAAGCTGCAGACCTTTCCAGTGAGTGTTACAGCTCTTAAAGGTGCACCGGCCCAAGAGTAAGGAGCAGCAAGATTTATTAAAAAAAGCAAAAGAACAAAGCTTCCACAGTATGGAAGGCGACCTGAGCAGCTTGTGGCTGCTGACTTGGATGGCCTGCTTTTATTCCCTTATCTGGCCTCACCTACATTCTCCTGATTGGTCCATTTCACAAAGAACTGATGGTCTGTTTTACAAAATGCTAATTGGTCCGTTTTGACAGAGTGCTGATTGGTGCATTTACAAACCTTTAGCTAGACACAGAACACTGATTGGTGCGTTTACAAACCTTTAGCTAGACACAGAGCGCTGATTGGTGCATTTACAATCCTTTAGCTAAACAGAAAAGTTCTCCAAGTCCCCACTGGACCCAGAAGCACAGCGGGCTTCACCTCTCACCGGCACTCATCAAGAGAGTTCGCTGCACCTAGCCCAGGTGCTCCTACAGTGCAGAGGGAGCTCCTCCCGGTCAATCAAGAGGAAAAGAGGGGAAGCGAGAAAGAGACGGAGACCTGCTATGGTGGCCAACGATCCCGCGAAGAGGGAACCGCGGTCCACCCACGGGATTCAGCCTCATGTCAAGCCCAGCAGGCGCAGGCCACACCCAGTGCGGGGCTTGCCCAGCCACTGAACCGGTTCCAGCCCGGGAGCGCCGCGCCTGCCTCTCTCTTCACACTTCCCCGCCAGCAGAGGGAGCCAGCTCCGGCCTTGGCGAGGCCCAGAGAGGGGCCTTCCTAGCGCAGCCGCGGGCTGAAGGGCTCCTGGAGCGCGGCCAGAGTAGACACGGAGGCCGCCGAGGAGGCGCCGAGAGCCAGCGAGGGCTGCTAGCACGTTGTCACCTCTCAAAGCCATCAATATGGTAATTGATATAATTTCAAAATATGACTATGTATTGAATGTATTTTCAATGAATTGATTTACACTTTTAGCTATGATTTCCTCCTAAGCATTAGGAAGAATGTCAACCCTTTAAAAAAGAGAAAATGAAAATATATTTATATAATTCCAAAAGAGAATTACCAAATTTGAATTTACTTCCTTTCTTTAAGCAGCACTCCAATGACACCATGAGAGGGAAAAATATCCATTTTCAAACCTACTCCAATGACACTGAGAAGTCGTTTCAGTGGCCATGCTCAAGTGTTTCACACTAGATTTTAGATTACAAACTTCTCTGCACAAATAGCAATATTATAACAACATAATTATATATGTAAGGAAAAATTGAAAATAAGTATTAATACTTACATGTTAATATGCTTATAGTTAAGCATGATGGTTTTAGAGACAGGTAAAGAAAAGATACATTATAAGCATATACTGGTGCTCACGGCTCTCAGAGCCAACGAGTTACTTGTTTTATATTCTTAAACTAATAAACTTTAGTAATTTGTTGTCTATTTCTTCTTACACAGGGCCTCAGATGGAATTTTGTTATACCTAATTTTCCTCATTAATTGTTAATATTACAGGAAAATCCCATGACTTTTGGCAGCAAATGGTAAAGATGCAAAACTGTGGGTTCTTGGTCTAGAATATGAGCATTCTAAGTCTGTGATACGTCAGATGAAATGCAGGCTGTTTTAAAATTGTAAAATGGATGGCATTTTTAGGTAAAGTGGAAAATATATCTGTTATAAAGGGTCTGACTCCAGTTTTTATGTTTGTCTGCTAACAGCTTTTAAACCTACCCATTTCACTTCCCCTTTTACCCCACATCTGGCAAAACTGACACAAACTTACAGCTCCTCTCTCAATTGGCACCAGAGAGAAGTTTAAACCGTGTGCAAAAATGGCCACACCCCTAATCACAATGGAAAACCCATGCCAATCTCTTTTCCTAAGTCTCTCCAGTCATTTTGAGACCTACTTGGAATCATCCTGCTCTCCCCCAGATGATTTATTATGTAATAAAACACTTTATACCCTCTTGGTGTATGTGTGCTATCACCAGGCTTGCCATCCAAACCAACTTGTGGATAAGTATCTATCTTATTCCTTCATGTCATGCGCGTCTGTGTGAAGAGACCACCAAACAGACTTTGTGTGAGCAATAAAGCTTTTTAATCATTTGGCTGCAGGCAGGCTAAGTCTGAAAAGAGAGTCAGCAAAGGGAGTTAGGGGTGGGGCAGTTTTATAGGATTTGGGTAGGTAGTGGAAAATTACAGTCAAAGGGGTTGTTCTCTTGTGGGCAGGGGCGGGGTCACAAGGTGCTCAGTCAGGGAGCTTCTGAGCCAGGAGAAGGAATTTTACCAGGTAATGTCATCAGTTAAGGCAGGAACCAGTCATTTTCACTTCTTTTGTCATTCTTCAGTTGCTTCAGACCATCTGGATGTATACTGCAGGCTTGGGCTCAGAGGCCTGACACTTCAGAGTGGCTTTAGCATTCTTTCTTGTCTTTGTGGAACGGTTTCTTCATCTGGATGTTCTCTTTCTTGCTTTCTTTAGGTGACTAATTCTAAACACCCAGGATTTCTCTCAGTGGTGAATCTTACACAGATATACCCCGAGATTGATCTCAATCAACAGTCACATATGTGACTCCAGTTTTGTTGTTGTTTTGTTTTGTTTTGTTTTTTGAGACAGGGTCTCACGCTGTCACCCAGATTGGAGTGTAGTGGTGCGATTTCGGCTAACTGCAACCTCTACCTCCCAGGTTCAAGCAATTCTTCTGCCTCAGCCTCCTGAGTAGCTGGGATTACAGGTGTGCACCACTACTGCCTGGCTAATTTTTGTATTTTTAGTAGACACTGGGTTTCCTCATGTTGGCCAGGCTGGTCTGGAACTCCTGACCTCAAATGATCCACCCACCTCGGCCTCCTAAAGTGCTGGGATTACAGGCGTGAGCCATTATACCTGGCTGTGACTCCGGTTTAATGATGGTAGATATGCTCTGGTGCAGAATTTAAAGTTTTTTAATCATTTGTAAATATGTAGATACACAAGATGTGCTTATCTTAAAACATAAGTATTTATGTATTAAAGTGCACAATTTTTAAGTCTGACCACTTGTGTATAGCTCCACCAACAATTTCAGAACTACTTTCTGTGTAGATCACTCAGTGCTTTCCTTGTCTCCTAAAGGCAGTCATTCCCACCAGCATTTGAAATGTGTCATGGGATACTCAAGGTGGAAATATATGCACTTTGAAATTAGAAAAAAAAAATTAAAAATAGCTAATAGAAAGAAAAGAATTGGTAAATGTTGGAATTTCAGAGACATAAGTATTTGGGCATGTCATCTTTTTGAGTTTGTTCACATAATCAATGACCTACCTATGCAACCAATATATAGAACATTCCTTCCCAAAAAAACCTTGGCAAATTTAGAACAATGCAGTGTTTTCTCTCAAAGAAAATGTTAAAAAGTTGTGAAATAATAATTAACACAGCATTCCTGATTATAGAAGTATTTAATTAAGACATCTTCATTTGATTTTAAGTTACTCTCGTGAAGAAAGCAGGTAGCATGCCAGTAATAGAGACTTGCTGTATAAATTGTAATTGTTAATGATGATTCTGATGCACTTGTTCTTATGGAAAGCTAGGACAGCATTGAACATGGCCTTTGAAGACTTGCAGACCCAAACTACAATCTTCATCGACTAGGTGTGACACAGCAAACAAGCTACTATTCTTCTCTTATTTTTCTCCATGAAATGGAATAAAAACATTGAATTCCCATGGCCATTGAAAGGATTACTGTACTTGACACAGAGCCCATAATAATAGCTATTGTTTCTATATTCACCCATATTTTACTCAGTGGAAATCACTTATTTGCATTTGTGTCTCCATTACTACATTGAAAGCTCCCTGTGGATAAGCATTATGTCTTTTCGTCACTATATTCCTAGAAAAAATCATTCCAAGAATATCTTGGGTCATCCATAAATGTAAGAGGTCTTAATTATTTATAATATTGGTGATGTCAGATCAACCATACTCTTACTTTTTTGACTACATGCAGTATTGTTGCTGCAATTTTCCTACAATTGTGTATCAGATTTACTAGGAAGCTTTATTTTTACTTCACATTCTGCTATATCACTGATTACTGTAAAATATGTACAAAAGTGACTGTAGTAATTTCTTTGTAGTATAAATAACCATTAGAAAAAAAAAGTGAGCCTATTGTGTTACATAACAATGGACCGCCAACTAAAAAGTCAGATAGTCAAGATACTCTCTAAATTACTATAAATCAAATACAAATTAACAACTTAAACGTTAACATTTGCCTTGTAAACTACATTATTAGGCCAATTCATTTTATATATGAAAAGCTTTAATGTAAAGTTTATGAATGTTGCCTACATAGCAGTATTTTTGGAACAGTGTTACTTAAAGCCTTTTTGAAGAGTAATTTGGATAATAGTTCAAATAAAATTATATAAAACATTGGCTTTCCAAGATCATCTGCCCTCATTTAATCTGAGGTAAATTATTTAAACATTTTAAAGTGGTGCTTGATATAATGGCTCCAACAGATTAAAAAGTTAAAATATCATAAATATTTATTGAGTACCTATTTCATGCCATAGACTATGTATAAGGTATAGTCCTGGCCCTGAAAAAAATGCACAAACACATACATAGTTGACTACAGTGTTACGGATTAACAGAGCTGTGCATTAAGTACTCCAGCATGTGAAAACAGAGGTTCAGAAAATTAATCCTGCCATTTGAAAGGAAGATCCAAAGAAGTCATGATAAGGGGTTTATGCTTGAAATTAATCTTGAAAGACAGAGGTTTGAAAACAAGAACATTTTAGAAATAAAAGAGTATGTGTAGCTTTTGGCAATATGAGAAAGAATGTTTTGCTTGCGGAGAATGACAAGTAGTGAATTATGCCTGGAGCATAAAAAGGTGTCAGAGAGAGGTGTAAGATGAGAACAGAAAAGTAGACTGGGATCTCATCATGAGGCACCTTTGTATTTCAAGCTAGAAAGCTTGAATCTTAAACTATAAATTGAACTATAAACTAAAAATTGAAGTCATCATATTGAGAATTTTAAGAATAGGATAGATAAAATCAAATTCACATTTTAGGATATTCTCTGGTTACCGTATGGAGAACAGGTTGCAACATGGGAAATTGGTAGGCAGAGAGTAATAAAGTGAAGCAATAGTGTAGGGAAAAGATGAGATCTGAAACTATGGTAGTAGCAGTTGGGTTGGAGATGAGAAAATAGATATGAAAGACATTTAGAACCAGAATTTGTAAGATTTGGTGATAGACTATGAAAGATAAAAGCTGGTGAAGAAGAGCAGAGATTAGCTAGTTTATACCTTAGGCTAGATGGTACATGTAACTATTCTTTACTGCTATTGTAGCAGGACGAGTGGCAGATAAAACTCCTCAGACACCGAGTTAAAGAAGGAAGGGGTTTATTCAGCCGGGGGCATCGGGAAGACTTCTGTCTCAAGAGCCGAGCCCCCCGAATGAGCAATTCCTGTCACTTTTAAGGGCTTACAACTCTAAGGGGGTGCATGTGAGAGGGTCCTGATTGATTGAGCAAGCAGGGGGAATGTGACTGGGGTCTGTTTGCACCGGTAATTAGATCGGAACAAAACAAGATAGCGATTTTCACAGTGCATTTCTATACAATGTCTGTAATCTATAGATAACAGAACCAATTAGGTCAGGCGTCGATCTTTAACTACCAGGCCCAGGGTGCGTCGCTGGGCTGTCTGCCTGTGGGTGTCATTTCTGCCTTTTAGTTTCTACTTCTTCTTTCTTTGGAGGCAGAAATTGGGCATAAGACAATATAAGGGGTGGTCTCCTCCCTTACTATGATGTTATAGTATCTATGGTGTTCCTCCAAAAACAATGGAGGCTGTCATTTGTGGGAAGGTGTGGCCACATGACTTACTTTAGCTAATGACGTTCAGGAATTGACATGTCTACTTCCAAGCGGAAGCTTTAGAAACTAGAGTGTGATTGTCCACACTCTCTTTCCCTTTGCCACACAGCGCCTAATAATGTAATAGTGGCTGCTCCCATAGCCTGGGTACTTGAATACAAACTATAAAAAGCAAAATCCCCAGCCATAGCACCCCAGCCATGCTATCTTTTGAATAACATACTTATGTCTGGAATGTTTTATCACTTAAGGAAACTTCAATTAGATTTTTATTTTTTATGTTTCATAAAAAAAGTAAAGTGCTCTACTGTATACAACATTTTCATTCCTTCACCTTTCCCCTCATTCACGAGTCAGTTTTGTAGTTCTTACTCTCTTATTAAACCACTGAATTTTTGTTTGTTTTGAGATATTTTTGTTGTTATTGTTTTCTATTATAACTATACCTTGATAATACTGAAGTGATGATGGAATAAAATTTAATTAAAAGCAGCAAGATGTGTGGGTTAGATGATGAGATTAGGAACAGATTTGAGAGATTAAATGTAGGTGATTATGTTGGCAGTTGTCAGATTTATGGAGTTAGTTTCTCAAAACTGAAGTGTACATAGGTGGTATAAGTGAATGTTAACCAAAGTCATGGAAATAGATGTAATTTTACTACTTTTCATTATGAAAAAATAAACGATAGTGGAAAAGACTGTTGAGGGCAGAACCTTGAACCTTGAAATACACCAACACTTACTGGGAATTTAGACTTTACTTTGAAGGAAATTGTTTGTCATCAAAGGATTTAAATAGAAAAATGACATGATCAGAGCTCTGTGATTGAAAAGCCACTCTGTAGCTGAGATAATTGACTAAGAATAAGAATAAACTGGTCATTAATAAATCTCTACATTCTTTGGTTTAAGTACATAGTTATCCAGAAATTTTATCTTTGAATACACATGTTGCTCTTGAACATGTTCTCCTTTGGCTACTCTAAAACTATGCCATAAACAAATAGTCAGTGTTTGCTTTTGTAGTTCCTACTGTATATCTGATATAATTCTTAGTTTCATGACTCCTGAGCAGACCCAGAGGAGATACATGTTTTTGAAGGGAAAACAACTCTAAGAGCTGCATGTAATTGAAACTAGCATGGTTGTTCTACAGAATACCTCAGAATACATCATGTTATCCTCAGCAATAGTACAGTACTAAGCAAATAAAGGACACAAAGGAGAATAAGTTGCAATTGCTAACCTCAAAATAATTAGAATCAAGAGAGAGGCTGGGACAAAATTGCTGTGAAGATATTTAGTTTTAAAAAAAATACCTTATTCAAGACTGGTAGGTAATGCCAAAAGGCCACATGGTGCTATCTTTTGAATAACTTACTTACGTCTGGAATGTTTTATCACTTAAGGAAACTTCAATTAGATTTTCATTTTTTATGTTTCATTAAAAAAGTAAAGTGCTCTACTCTACACAGAATTTTAATTCCTTCACATTTCCCTTCATTCACAAATCAGTTTTATAGTCCTTACTCTCTTATTAAACTATGTCTAGATGCTAAATTCCAGTAAGAATATATAATCTGCAATGTTTCACTACTTAGCAGTGAAAAATACTGGCAATGGCCAAAGATTCTATTTTGCATTACCCACATAATACAGTAAATTATTTCAGCCTGGGTCAGAAAATACTTTTCATAGTTTAGTCATCCAGTTAATAGTGAAAAGATTAAGCATATATTTTGAAAGTCAAAAATAATACTATATCAATTGACCTATCACAGCCTGCTGACTCATGGAAGAGTTAGAGGAAATAGACTGTCTGTTATTTGGATGCATAGACACAACAGGTAACAAAAAGAAAAGCCAGATAATATCTTACAAATGGCATAGGAAGCATTTTAACACTAGGGAAGGTTCTTTAAAATAAATGGGTGACTGCAGAATACTCCAGATAGACTGCTGACCTTGTCTGAGTAAATACAGAAGGGGAAAAAAAGAAAAAAAGATACACAAACTATATAGAATGACCTCAAGTTGAATAAAACAGGAAATCCTCTTAGCTGAAATTGTCCTGTAATTTCTGTTTGAGTGAAGCAAAAGAAAGATTTCTATTTCATACTTTATTTTTTCTTTCCAATTTATAACAATCTAATTCCATTTTAAATTAATGCAGCTACAATAATATTTTTCCTATTATACCCCAGTACACTGTAGGGCTGCCTGTTCTATCTTGTGAACAGGTTATGGGTCTGTCACATAAAATGTTATTTTTACTATAGTCTCTTCTTCTATGTAGTTATAATATAGTTTTTGGAATAACCTACAAATAGTAGCAGTTTTCTGTCAATTAAAACTCTGTGATTATCACTAATTTTATTCTAAATTGAATCTAGCATTTGGCCTGCATATGTATTTGAATCAGAATATAAAACAGAGAAATTATGAAAAATAGAAAAAAATTGAAATAAATATAATGAGTCTGAACATGTATTAATGCAATATATTATATTACTACATAGCAACAACTTTTTTTCAGTTAAACCCTAAATTTAAAAAATTAAGTATATTACAACTGTATCTTTTGCAAGTGGTGTGGCTATTTTTTCTCTAAATTTTATTATCTGGTAAGTCCTAATAATAACAAAATTGAATATGTAGAATTAATTTATCATCATCAAGTAAGACAATTTGATTGTAACCCAAGAAGTATATTGTCCTGAACTAGATGCTAAGAAGCAGATATTTTTATATAACACTATTGTTATATCATCAAATCATTAAACTTCTTATTGTGCAGCCTGGAAATTCTTAAAGGCTGATTGATTTTCAATGACAATGTTAAACATATGTCTCTGAAAGGGATTTCTTAAATATAAGAGAATACAACAATAAAATTTGCTAATCATAAATTAATATTTTTATTTCCAAAAGCCTGAAAATATAAATGTAAGATACAGCATAACTATCTAATGACGACAAAGATGTTTAAAAATTCACGATCTGTTGTATTGATATGGGTTGGCTGTCTCCTCACCCAAATCTCACCTTGAATTGTAAGAATCTCCATGTGTCAAGCGGGGGGCCAGGTGGAGATAACTGAATAATGAGGGCAGTTTCCTCCATAGTAGTCTTATGACAGTGAATAAGGCTCATGAGATCTGATGGTTTTATTTATTTTTATTTTTTATTATACTTTAAGTTCTAGGGTACATATGCACAGCGTGAAAGTTTGTTACATAAGTATACATCTGCCATGTTGGTTTGCTGCACCCGTCAACTAGTCATTTACATTAGGTTTTTCTCCTAATGCTATCCCTCCTCCAGCCCCCACCCTCTGACAGGTCCTGGTGTGTGATTTTCCCTTCCCCACCCTGTGTCCCAAGTGTTCTCAATTGTTCATTTCCCATCTATGAGTGAGAACATGTGGTGTTTGATTTTCTGTCCTTGTGATAGTTTGCTGAGAATGATGGTTTCCATTCTTCAATCCACTCCCTGCAAAAGCACATGAACTCCCATCCTTTTTTATGGCTGCATAGTATTCCATGGTGTATGTGTGCCATAATTTTTAATCCAGCTCTATCATTTTGGGTTGGTTCCAAGGCTTTTGCTATTGTGGAACCAGTGCCACAAAAAATATGTGTGGCATGTGGGTTCTTTATAGTTAGAATGATTTATAATCCTTTGGGTATTGATACCCAGTATGGGATCTATTTGTTCTATGATCTTGAGTGACTCCACACTTGCCCTTCCACAATGGTTGGAAACTAATTTACACTCCCACTAACAGTGTAAAAGCTATTTCTATTTCTCCCAAATCCTCTCCAGCCATTTGTTGTTTCCTGACTTTTTTAATGAATCGCCATTCTAACTGGTGTGAGATGGTGCCTCCATTATGGGTTTTGATTGCATTTCTCTGATGACCAGTGGATGATGAGCATTTTTCATGTGTCTGTTGCTGGTATAAATGTCTTCTTTTGAGAGTGTCTGGTTCATGATCCTTTGCCCCACTTTTTGATGACATTTGTTTTTTTTTCATTGTAAATTTGTTTAAGTTCTTTGTAGATTCTGGATATTAACCTTTTGTCCATGAGTAGATTGCATAAAATTGTCTACCATTCTGCAGGTTGCCTGTTCACTCTCTGATGGTAGTTTCTTTTGCTATGCGAAAGCTCTTTGTTTTAATAGACCCATTAGTCTTATTTGGCTTTGTTGCCATTGCTCGGTCATGAATCATTGCTCATGCCTATGTCCTGATGGTATTGCCCTAGGTTTTCTTCTAGGTTTTTATGGTTTTAGGTCCTAACATTTAAGTCTTAAATCCCCATCCCTTGAATTAATTTTTGTATAAGGTGTAAGGAAGGGATCCAGTTTCAGCTTTCTACTTATTGGCTAGCCAGTTTTCCCAGCACCAATTTATTAAATAGGGAATCCTTTTTCCTATTTCTTGTTTTTTTGTCAGGTTTTGGTCCAAAGATCAGATGGTTGTAGATGTGTGGTGGTTATTTCTGAGGCCCCTGGCTCTGTTCGCAGTTGGTCTATATCTCTGTTTTGGTACCAGTACGGCATGCTGTTTTGGTTACTGTAGCCTTGTAGTTATAGTTTGAAGTCAGTGTAGCATCGATGCCTCCCAGCTTTGTTTCTTTTTGTTTAACGAATTGTCTTGGGCATGTGGGCTCGTTTTGGTTTCATATGAACTGTAAAGTAGTTTTTTCCAATTCTGTGAAGAAACTCATTGGTAGCTTAATGGGGATGGCATTGAACCTATAAATTACCTTGGACAGTATGGCCATTTTCATGATATTGATTCTTCCTATCCATTAGCATGGAATGTTCTTCCATTTGTTTGTGTCCTCTTTTATTTCGTTGAGCAGTGGTTTGTAGTTCTCCTTGAAGACGTCCTTCCCTTGTAAACTGGATTCCTAGGTATTTTATTTTACTCTCTTTGTAGCAGTTGTCAATGGGAGTTCACTCACGATTTGGCTCTCTCTTTGTCTGTTATTGGTGTATAGGAATACTTGTGATTTTTACACATTGATTTTGTATCCTGAGACTTTGCCAAAGTTGCTTATCTGCTTGAGGAGATTTGGGGCTGAGACGATGGGGTTTTCTAAATATATAATCATGTCATCTGTAAACAGGGACAATTTGACTTCCTCTTTTCCTAATTGAATACCCTTTATTTCTTTCTTTTGATTGCCCTGGCCAGAACTTCCAGAACCAATGACAAAACCACATGATTATCTCAATCGATGCAGAGAAGGCCTTTAACAAAATTCAACAGTCCTTCATGCTAAAAACTCTCAATAAACTATGTATTGATGGAACATATCTCAGAATAATAAGAGCTCTTTATGAAAAACCCACAGCCAATATCACACTGAATGGGTGAAAACTGGAAGCATTCCCTTTGAAAACTGGCACAAGGTTGCCCTCTCTCACCACTCCTGATCTGATGGTTTTATAAATGGGAATTCTGCTGCACAAGTTGTCTTTTGCCTGCCATGATGTAAGATGTGCCTTTGCTCCTCCTTTGTCTTCCACCATGATGGTGAGGCTTCCACAACCATGTGGAATTGTGAGTCCATTAAACCTCTTTTTCTTTATAAATCACCTAGTCTTGGGTATCTATTTATTAGCAGCATGAGAACAGACTAATTGGTACTGGTAGAGTGGGATGCTGCAGTAAAGATACCTGAAAATGTGGGAGAAACTTTGCAACTGGGTAACAGGCAGAGGTTGGAACAGTGAGGAGGACTCAGAAGAAGACAAGAAGATGTGGAAAAGTTTGGGACTTCCTGGAGACTTGTTGAATGGCTTTGACCAAAACGATGATAGTGATATGGGCAATACAATCAAGGTTGAGATGGTCTCAGATGGAGATGAGGAACTTGTTGGGACCTGGAGCAAAGATGACTCTTGTCATATTTTAGCAAAGAGACTGGTGTCATTTTGCCCCTGCCCTATAGATTTGTGAAACTTCGAACTTGAAAGAGATGATTTAGGGCATGTGCTGGAAGAAATTTCTAAGTAGCAAAGTGTTAAAGAGGTGACTACAGTGCTATGAAAAGCATTTCATTTTATGTATTCACAAATACATGGTTTTGAATTGGAATTTACATTGAAAAGGAAAGCAGAGCATAGAAGTTTGAAAAATTTTCAGCCTGATGATGTGATAGAAAAGAAAAACCCACTGTCTGTGGAAAACTTCAAGCAGGCTGCAGAAATTTGCATAAGTAACAAGGATCCAAATGTTAATCCCCAAGACACTGGGGAAAACGTTTCCAGGGCATGAGATCTTCATGTCAACCCCTTCCATTATAGGCTCAGAGGTGCAGGAGGAAAAAATGGTTTTGTGGATCAGGTCCAGGGATCAGTAGGTCAGGCCCTGCTCTCTGCATCCTCGGAACTTGGTGTCTTGTGCCCCAGCCACTCTAGCCATAGCTAAAAGGGACAAAGGTACAGCTCCTGCCATGGCTTCAGGGGTGTAAGCCCCAAGCCTTTGCAGCTTCCATGTGATATTGAGTCTGCTGGTGCACTGAAGTCAAGAATTGAGGTTTGCAAACCTCTGCCTAGATTTCAGAGGCTGTATGGAAATCCCTGGATGCCTAAGCAGAAGTTTGCTGCAGGGGTGGGACCCTCATGGAGAACTTCTGCTAGGGCAGTGCAAAAGGAAACTGTGGGGTTGGAGCCCATACACAGAGTCCCCAGTGAGGCACTGCCTAGTGGAGCTATGAGAAGAGGGTTATTGTCTTCCAGACCCCAGAACAGTAGATCCACCAACAGCTTATACTGTGCACCTAAAAAAGCTGCAGACAATCAGTGTCAGCTCATGAAAGCAACCAGAAGCTGGGGCTGTATGCTGCAAAGACACAGGGGCAGAGCTGCCCGTGGCCATGGGAGCCCACCTCTTGTAACAGTGTAACCTGGATTTGTGACACAGAGTGAAAAGAGATCATTTTGGAGCTTTAACATTTGGCTGCCTCACTTGATTTCAGACTTGCATGGGGTCTATAGCCCCTTTGTTTTGGCCAATTTCTCCCATTTGAAAAGAGTGTATTTACTCAATGCCTGGATTGCCATTCTATCTAGGAAGTAACTAACTTGCTTTTTGTTGTACAAGCTCATAGGTGGAAGGGACTTGCCTTGTCTCAGATGAAACTTTGGACTGTGGACTTCTGAGTTCATGCTGAAATGAGTTAAGATTCTGGGGGACTGTTGGGAAGGCATGATTGGTTTTGAAATGTGAGAACATGAGATTTGGGTGGGGCCAGGGGCACAACTATATGATTTGGCTATGTCTCCACCCAAATCTCACCTTGAATTGTAATAATGCCCACATGTCAAGGGCAGGGCCAGGTGAAGGTAATTGAATCATGGGGTAGTTTCCTTCATATTGTTCTTAAGGTAGTGAATAAGGCTCATGAGATCTGATGGTTTTATAAATGGGAGTTCCCCTGCACAAGCTCTGTCTTGCATGTCATCCTGCAAAACTTGTCTTTGCTCCTCCTTTGCCTTCTGTCATGACTGTGAAGCCTCCCCAGTCATGTGGAACTGTGAGTCCATTAAACTTCTTTTTGTTTAGAAATTACCCAGTCTCAGGTATGTCTTTATTGGCAGCATGAGAACAGACTGATATACCTATTTACTTAATTAATTTTCAATTACAATACTTACAGAAATATTCAACATTATTTTAACCAACTCAATGCTTTGAAAATCCTATAATGAACTTGCATTTTAAGACAGTTCTGTTCACCTTTCTCTTGAAAAGCATTTTATTTTCAATTTGAACTTTAAAACTATTAGAAGAAAGGCCAGTAATTTTCCTATGCCTCTATTTATTACACTGCCACCTGTGTTTCTCTTTGCTCTTTTCAGATCTGCGAGACTTCCTAATACTAACCAAACATGCACAGATATATATGAGTTTCCAGTTATTCAAACACTTTTGAATTCTTGTTTCTTCTATAAACCTTAACAGAAATCCTTCAGCAAATGCTTTTGACACTCTTCTAAACATGATGTGTTTCTCTTTCATCATGATCATCAGATTTCGATTCACTGGTTTAAATCTCTATTTTCACTATAGGCTGAAAGGGGACAGAGACCACATCTTTGTTATTGCCCGATATGCCTGCAATACCTAGATCATGCCTATCTCATAGTAGATGCACACTGAGTTAAACAAGTGGTGATGATAACTCATACAGTTAGAGTTTACCAAATGTGGAATTGACTAGTAAATTTGGGATTTTATAATTTTGTGAATTTCACTGTCAGCTCAGTAATTATCATTTTTCATTAGATTGCTAATGTAAAAAGCAAAATATAAAATGAATTCTCTCTAATCCAAATATCTCTTCCTGACAGAACGACTGACTGAGATTCTAATTTTTTTACAGTGAAAACTTAATGAGGGCTGAGAAAACAGTGCAAAGAGAAAATGAGTCTCCTTGGATATTTCCATTCTCTGCCCAATGTTCGGTTTCCTTCCTCAATTTTTGCATTTTCAGTAGCTTATTCTTTTGGAAGTCTTGGCTGTAGTTTGATATTATTTATGTTCACTTTCATTATTCACTAAGATATTTAGACTATATAATATGAGCATTGGACATTTCTGCTTTTTTTTTGAGACGGAATCTTGCTCTGTTACCCAGGCTAGAGTGCAAAGCCACAATCTCAGCTTACTGCATCCTCTGCCTCCCGGGTTCAAGCAATTCCCCTGCCTCAGTCTCCCAAGTAGCTGGAATTACAGGCACCCGCTACCATGCCCAGCTAATTTTCGCATTTATTGCTAGAGACAGGGTTTTACCATGTTGGTCAGGCTGGTCTCAAACTCCTGACCTCAGGTGATCCACCCACCTCGCCTCCCAAAGTATTGATATTACAGGCATGAGCCACTGCGTCTGGCCTGTTTTTTAACCCTTCAACTATATAACTTAGCTCCAAGTCTGAAAATCAAGAAATAAATTAGTGTAAATGTAGTTTGTAAATTAATTATGAAACTCTTCATTGAGCAGATTCTTTTAAATTTATTTTAAATTGAGTTAGTATGTGTTCATAATTAATGAATTATAATAATATTGGGAAAACTGATGGTCATACACTGAAATGGATGTTGTCTGTAGTGAGTTGTTTTATTCATAAATGCATATGTATGCGTCCTACCTAGTTAACATCCCTTCATAACCTAATATTTATAAACAATCAACAAGTACTTTATGTTTTGTCTCTGTGTTCCCAGAACAATTATTTATTTACTTAACTGATATAGTCAGTCTCTTCAAGGGCTTATGTCATATATGAAGGTATTAAAAAACAATTAGTCTTGGAAAAACATAAGGAGTACATAATTTAGCTTGGCTCAACAAGAAGGTTTTGATATATTAAGAGGTCCTGGTGCATGCAGAACCCATTATTAGAGTTAAACACGGGTTAATAATCAAAGTTTTGGTGTGGGGTTGATCTATTAAATTTTTAACTAACAACATCCTGTTTATGTACATTAAGTTTCTATCATGCATAGAATATAAACTAATGTTTATAAAAGGTAAATAAACAAGTGAGTAAATAAAGTCAGTACTCTAAGTGGTCACACTAATCTCTCGAGTGAATGTGTGTATTTAGCCCTTTAGCTGATATTTTTATCATTGTTTGCTTCATATTCAGTGTTCCTAACAAGCTACACAGCTTGGGAAATTTAAGGAGAAAGTACTTGAGAGAACCGGTAAGAAGAATAGTTGTAAATGTTTTTGAAAGCAAAGGCCAAAGCTCTAACTAATAGATTCTAGGTGTAAAGAGGTATTTGAATAAATGTAAGATATAGCATATAGCATGTCTGTAATTATTAGTACACAAAATTATTGCATAACTATTGGCATTAACTCACTACATTTAAAAAATTACCTTGACATATTTTTATGTAAGAGCTCTAAATATTCACATTCAATTTTTCTTCTACAGACTATCAATTAAGTCTTCAGCTATCTATAACTTCTAGCTGCTGTTAACTTCTTATGCTGGGAATGCAATGTCTAAAATGCATTGCCATGTGGTAAATTGGAAAGAAAAGTGATGTTTTATTTGAGGAAATTATTGATATTTGCTTTTATATTACTTTTTAGCATGTTTAGCCCAATTGTACATGGTGTTCTTGTTAGGTTATCCAGATTTTGGAATTGTAAATCGGCTGTGCATAAGCTCTTGGAACATCTCAATTCAATAATCTTACAAAAATTATAGGACCTTGGTCTGGAAGCTCTAATGATACTTTTATTGCAATAAGAGGTATTATTTGTTATCAAAAGCAATGATCAAATAGCTACAGAAGCTCAATTCTTGCTATAAAAATTGAGCATCATCTTCATTCATTACAAGATTAGAAGCTTGAAGCAACATTACCGAGTTCCTTTATATATCTATTATTTATTTTTTTATTATATTATATATACCTATGCTATTTTAGACTTCCTTCATATATTGCTTTAATGGCTAAATATTTGTATTAATTGGAAATGGATGTAAGTTCCAATTCATGAATATTACCTGTAGTGCCTACTATTTGTTATCCGTATCTATTTGTTTGTCTTATTGATATATTTTCAATACTATATTAATTAGTTCCCGTAAACTCTCAACTGAAGCATAAATGTGTATTTTCATGATTCTTATACAAGGCACATTAATCCTTTTCCCGCCTCTCATGGTCACTCTCTGGAAATAAAATGGTGTCTACAAACCTACTCTAGAATCCAGGGTAGTACATTAGAGGAAAGTGTCCTAAATAATGTTGTCTGCTTGTGGAACCCACTCATTGCTCTGGATTTTCTCATGAATGTTAATACGAGTTGGCCCACAAAATTTAGAGTAGACTTGGGAACGTTTCACAAACATCAAAGCTCGGTAGAAAATGTGGATTTGACACAGAAATTGTGGGAACATCTTTTTTATTCCTAATAAGGTATTTAACCAAAAGAAGTGCAAAAATAAATTATAAATGTGGTCCAGTTAATGGGTAGACTAAGAACAAGTCCCATGGCTCCAAAGTCCAGTTCAGAGTCCTTCTAAGAAGTGTTTCCAGTAAGAGTGACTCCATCTGATGAGTTAGGCTAGGAAATAAGGCCCTGTACTTGCTAGGCTGCATCCCAGAAAGTTAGGTATTCTTAGCCTGAAATGTTTATGAGGACAAGGGCAACAGATTGATATATTTGTAACTAAACATAGATCCCTGGGACTTGGAGGTGTCTAGATATATCGCCAGATATCTTAGCATGAACTACAGGCCATTCCTAAGTTTTCTGTAAATGCAATGAATATTGATTCCTTGCAAAAATTGTAAAAGTGAATTAAGAAAATCAATCCTTTATCACAAGCCCTTGTAGCAAAGCAAACAATCTCCTGTGTATTTTTTAAAATATTATTGTACAGTAGCACAAGTACTGTGAGAGAGGGACGCTATTTCCTCCTCTCCTTTCTATGGATACGCCCTATCTTTCTTCTATTTGTATGTATGCATCTTTCACCACTTTTATTCTTTTTCTTATAAACTGCTTTTGCTTTGCACTTGGTGTACTCATCTCAATCTTTGTCTCTGTGCGAGCATGCGCAGATTCTCTTCAACCTGTTTTCTCTTCTTGGGGTTTTGGAATCTCAGACTCCTTCCTGTAACATTCCTACCTAAATAATCAGCCGTTTCCAAGTTTTATACTAAATTTAGGCTAACGATTTTGAAATGTTTAAGATAAAAACAGTTATTAAGATGAATTTTACATGGTTGCTAATTATCAACATGAATAAGGCTTCTAGAAGTTAGCTCTTAGACTAGGGAATTACAAGTGACGCAAACATTTTTCAGTAATTCCTTGATTCATTTAATGACTCCTAGAATGTTCTCAATGACTATACTATTAAATAATATACTTATGGCTATAAAGAATCAAAATTACAGAACAAATAGAAATACGGTTTTTAGGATGAGGCAGGCAGATCACTTGAGCTCAGGAGCTTGAGACCAGCCTGGGCAACATGGCAAAACCCCATCTCTACAAAAAATACAAACGGTGCATGCCTTTGGTCCCAGCTACTTGGGAAGCAGGCTGTAGTGAGCCGAGATTCACACCACTGCACTCCAACCTGGGGGACACAGTGAGACCCTGTCTCAAGAAAAAAAAGAAAGGAAAAGAAAAGAAAGAAAAAAAAAGAAATATGTTTTTTATAGCACAGACTTTTAACTGGTTATTTCTTCCTAATTTGTTTTCTCATGTTTCTGACAATGATTTAAAATCAATCTACTGAATAGGTTACAGTGAAATATCAATGAGGGGTCTGTCTTCATCTGCCCCTGCTCTATTTCGTGGCAGATGTTTTTGTTTTTGTGCTCTACCACTTTTCTTCAGTCTTAAGAACAGGGAATGTGTGAGTGATTTTGCCATGTTATTCCTATATATAATATTAGGACTTATATTTTTGTAGTTATTCCTCAGATTACTATAGATTTCATTAATTGCTCTGAAGAACAATTCAAAACAGCATGGTTGACAAATGGGAATTTTCTCTACACCTAAAAAAATAAAATTCATCATTATCAGAGGTCTTCTTTGCAGACTATTCAACTATAAAGAGAGAGAGAAAAAATAATCCTTTGACTTCTCTCTTACATCTCAATGTTTGCAAATCACAAAGTTTTAATTTCATAGAGCAAATGAGAAAATATTATTAACTTCGTTTGTATCCTCTCTTTCCTACAAAGAAATTGCAATTAATCTAGTTTCAGAAGTTTCGATACAACTCATTCATATAGATGCACTACAAATTTAAACTACAAAAAAGCAAATTTGCAGTGTAAGTCTTACGAAATTTTTAACAGCATCTCCATTTTCTGCTGCACATAATGCATCACAAAATGTAGAAGCAATGACTAAGTCAGTATGGTCAGAAAAAACTTCAGAGTTGATTGTAAATGTTATGCCTGAGTAAACAGATATTGAACGGAAACACACAGTGGAAAGGAGAAAAAAATGACTCTGATACATGGTTTTATATCATTGCTTAAATAGTTAAAATATGTGTGTATATAGATGTATCGTACATACTATAAAAAGTAAAATAGCTTAAAATATTCACAGAAATATCAGTGTCTGCTATTTTAAAGAAGTAGAAAACCTATAGTTCACATTATCATAGTGTGATTTAAGACAATATTTTACATTATGATACAAAACGAACCAAAAAAATTTGTTGGGCCGTTTTACTGGTTGTTTGTCTACATCCTCAAGCCCATGTGTATAATATTTACTTTTTTCTGATATGGAAAGAAATGTATTCTAATTTTTGAAAATTTCAGACACACAGAAAGATAGAAAATAACACTTTATTTCCTTTTTTAATGCTTTTCATACCTTATCTGCACAATTCCGTTTTAATTTCTGAATATTATGTTATAGAGAGAAATCCACATTTCATTAAACTTCTTTGAGAAATGAATTTTAAGTGTTAGCATAATATTTCATTAAAATATTTATGGTTATGTAGATTCTCCAATATTTTAAAGGTTATTATGTATTTTTGTTTATTAATTTCATGAATTAATTATTTCTTTAATTTAGCTTCCAAGCAGGAAGTTAACGATTTGTGGAGTACCAACATTGATGGCTTCCAATAAGTACTGAAGGAAGGGTTAAGTGCTGCCTAAATGACGCCTTAGTTAATTACCCCCATATCTTTAATAAGTAACTCAGTGCTCCCAAACGTCTATGGTAAGAGAATGTTCACAGAGTCAGTGGAGGGTACTAACCTCTGGACTTCATACAAAGCAGTTAAACATTATAGTATATACAAGGCTTTCTCAGCTGATATCTGAGGAAACCGAAATCATAGTTACATATGTACTATTGATTGAGTTCCTAAAATGTGTCAAATCAATATATATAACACTTCACACACACACACGCACACACACACACACATTTTCTTAAGCCATTACTGAAACTCTGCAAACTCAAAGAAAAGCTGCTTGTTATTGAAAAGATGGCAACCCTGTGCCCTGATCCAGGAGGTAGAAAGTAAGGGAGAACATAAGGGATTCCTGTCACCTTTCTCAGTAGTGGGACTCTTCTAGTTCGTGAAATAAAGTATTACTAGACCACCAGAGCTTTGTTGTTGTTTATTCCCCTCAATTTAGTTGCATTGACTAATATTTCATGGAATGTCTCTTGCACTCTGATTGTAGGCTATCTTTGGATTTTTTTGTTTTCAGAACCACATATTTGTCATTCAGCCATTTCTTTCTTTAAAAAACATTATAGTTGCAAGGAGGATTAGTCTTTATCGATATCTGCCAGACAAGTGCTATTTCAATGTTGATAGTCAAGTGCGTCCTTTAGCTTTCTTCCTGCTTTTTCAAAATTGTGATAAAACACACATAATAGAATATTTATCATCTTAGCCATTTTTAAGTGGATAATTTAGTGGTATTAACTACATTCATAATGCTATGGAACTGTCACTACGGTCCATTCTTTAACTTTTACTACCCTTATATAAAAGCAGTTAGAATTTATGTAAATTAGGAGTTCCTTCTGGGGGAAAAGTTTTTAAAATGCACTCTGTGTTAGTAAGCAAATCACTTCATTGTAGTGTGGTCAAGATACAACTCAAATCAATGCCGTTTTATTGATTGATTTGATGCAGCTATGCAATGACAGAAGTCAAAGGAGGAAATGTTGTCTATTAAAAAAATACACCTAGTTTTGTTTTCCAGAAACTAACACCAATTCCAAAGTTTTTTCAATAATACATTTTTTCTTTAAAAGGGGAGAGGTTTGTATAGTTGTTTTTTTTTTTTTTTTTTTGTTTTGTTTTGTTTTTTTTTTTTT
>NW_016826651.1:71265-72938 GCF_001698545.2 Rhinopithecus bieti
TTTTTTTTTTTTTTTTTTTTTTTTTTTTTTTTTTTTGAGGCAGAGTCTCCCTCTGTCTTACAGGCTGGAATACAGTGGCACAATCAACCTAGACCTCTCAGGCTCAAGAGATCCTCCCTCGACTCACCCACTCAGTAGCTGGGAATACAGGCACACACGACCATGTCCAGCTAATTTTTCTGGTTTTTCTTTTTTGTAGAGACACGGTCTCAGTATGTTGCTCAGGCTAGTCTCTAACTCTTGGGATCACATGATACCCCCGCCTTGGCCACCCAAATTACTGGAATTATAGGTGTGAGCCACCGCGCCTGGTCTGTATACTTGAAATGTTTTTATCCAACTCAGTATTGTTACAGAAAAGGAAATACCAGATAATTGAATAGTAAACGCATTTACAATGTTCTAGAAGATGGGGAAAAGCCTTCCAGAAACAATATATTCTTCCCAATATCTAAGCACTTGTTATATATGATATAATTGCATATTTTAAAAGTCACCCTGCTTCTGAATAAAATTATGTTGAATACTATAAAATGTGACTACTGAGGGTTCTTATACACTACTTTTGTTCTAGCTGATGACTACTAAATATTCAGAGATAATGAAATATATCATATTTTTATTCAATATCAATTCAAATAATGTATTACTGTAAAACAAAAACTGTCAGTTCATGGTGCTATGTGAAGATTTCACATTCCTTTGGCTTTGCTAAAACTTTACAGATCTACTTCCTTTTATAGGGGTTTTCAAAATAAAACAGAAGTATTCTTATTTGCTTTCTATGAGATTCCTGTGTCATTTAGGGGTTAAAAACACATCTTACAGGACAAAAATAATTAATTTACTTATCTTTTACCTATTGATGTTTAAACATTGTTAATTAGATAAGCACTTTAGCAGTAAATATATGGGAATATCTGTATGTGCAATTGAGGAAAAGAGAGGAAAAAGGGGCAGCACAATTTTGGATCTTCCAAAATTCTCACGTAAAATTAGAGCACCTAGAAGGCAAAAATAACAATACATGTAAAATGTTTCCAACTTAAAAAGGTGGCAAGGAATACCACAAACCCAAAATACACTGCCATCAAGATCTGTGTCTTGTAGGCACCTGTAAGGGAGAAAGTAGAGAGAAGCAATGGAGTTTCTGATGAACTCACATTAGCCAGCTGGTATTCACTAGATGGTGTAAGGAATGCCTGCTCCTGAGAATGGCAGTTGAAGCTAGAGGAAACATTTCCCACTTGACTGACAGGATAGTAAAAACAGTGGGTGGTAAAGCCCTAAAGAACTTCTATGAACTCTCCAAACTGATCTCCAGAGTCTCCTTTCAGGAGAGGATCTGGATGGAACTGCAGGGCGCGGTGGCTCACGTCTGTAATCCCAGCACTTTGGGAGGCCGAGGCAGGCGGATCACGAGGTCAGGAGATTGAGACCATCCTGGCTAACATGGTGAAACCCCATCTCTACTAAAAACACAAAAAATTGGCCGGGTGTGGTGTGGGACACTTATAGTCCCAGCTACTCAGGAGGCTGAGGCACGAGAATGGCATGAACCCGGGAGGCGGAGCGTGCAGTGAGCCGACATTGCGCCACTGCCACTGCACTCCAGCCTAGGTGACAGAGCGAGACTCCGTCTCAAAAAAAAAAAAAAAAAAAAAAAAGCATAA
>NW_016826651.1:74481-82923 GCF_001698545.2 Rhinopithecus bieti
TAAGTTTCCAAGGAATCAGACCTATGGCTGAAGACAAGTTGCAGTGATTTTGTAAGCTTTCCAAAATTCACTGTCAAAAGTGTTAATGTTGGTTTCTGCACCTACAATCTCCAAGAGTACATTAGTGGAAGCAACTGCTGTTTATTAATCCCCTTTCCTTGAGGCGTACTTTTACTTCCCCAATATTCTATTCTCATTACAGGTTTTTGATACCTCACTTTCTTCTTCTTCATGGTTATATTCTTCCTATGGCTATATAGTAGCCATAAAAATAATAAAATTTACATAATAGCAGCATGCACATAATAAAATTTATATTCCATTGACCTATATTTGAAAAAAAAATCACTTATTTAAATCTATTTAGATACTGATTTTCTGACCTGAAATCCCTTTTTATACTTTATTTAAGTAAATAGCATAAGCTGCCCATTTCCTAGAAAATCCTATTGGTAAACAAATACTGTAAGATAAAAGCTGCCAGAACACTGAAAATAATTTGCATTCATTGACTTGGTAGAGGTGATGGACAAAGGCTCATTTTTAAAATGGAGCACAATTCAAAATTATGCACTAGACAAATCAATAATTCTTTATACATGTCAGATGAAGTAATTATCTTGGTCAGCTAATTGCCTTTAAGGAAAATATCTCACTAAACCAAAGCCTTTAGAAATACAAATGAAAAATACGTTTTTATTTCTCCCTAACTGTGAAACCAAAGTCTGAATATCTTAATTTGTATTTTCTATGACACATTTATTCTTCAAATTGAATTTTTTTCATTGTTTTCTGAAAGATTTTTGTAAGCTTCTGAACTTAGAACAGAGGTGAACTCTCCAAAGAAAGAATAGCCCCACTGAACTTTTCAAGGCTGTGCAAGGCTTCCTAAATGGACACTTTTATGCATTGGGAAGAGTTGATTTATAAAAGCTGGAGACACTGACTGTTTCTTTAAAATTCTTGAAAAAATAAAATATATATGAACAGGGTGTATTATCTTATCTTTAAGAATTTGTTCATGTGATATGCTCAAATACAAGATTTGCTCTTCAATATGTATCCAACTTGCAAAATATTTAAGTATCAAGGGTGAGGCCAAAGAATGCATTTTATGCAAAAACTTTCACAAATGATCCTCTACACTACTATAGCTATAGAGATGATTGAAACTATTTCTACCACCCTCCCATATGGTATCACATCACCAGTTGAACTATGGGGGTGTGTGTTTTATCAGTGAATCCAAACTAGAATAATGGCAGATGTAATTGTTTTAGATTTCCTAACCTATTAATTTGCTTCCCAAAATTCCTCTTCTAAATGGCCGTTTATGGGAAATTTCACACAATCAGATGGACAATGGGAAATTGAATTCATTAAATTATTTTACTGAATACTAAGAAATAATTCATTTGATTTCAGGATCCCCTTGACTGATTTAAATGACAGAACTGAGTAATTTTGTTCACTCTGTTTATATGCACAGGTCACCAATTTAATATAATCAAAAATTTTTTTTCTAGCCCAATGGGCTTCCTTTTCATCTGATTGGCCCCTGGCACTCACTGATTGACAAGTATTTCACAGTCACAGTTTACCTTTTAAAAAACCTAGGTCTTATCACTTATTTTTGTATTCATTTTTCTTTTGTTGGGCTTACATTTGAAGTGCCCTGCGAGTGCTTGATATCTTATCTCTTCTTTCCTTGGACTGTCTGCAATTCAGTTAAAAAGCACTCATTCTCTTTCAACCTGTTCCCTTTTTAAACAAACAAACAAACAAACAAAAACTTCTCCCTCCCAGACTGAACTATATCAATGCCTTATTTTCTGGCACTTTTAGCAAGGGATGAGATGTATGGGTAACATAAAGGAGGAAGCTGCCTGCAGTAGAGGCTGCCTGTTTTTCCTATTTCTCTTGGAATTCCTTTCAATCTTCATCATGCAGTGAAGGATTTTCAGACAAGTAATTTTTCTATGTGTGACTGACATGTAAATGGCTAATGTAGTAGACTTGGTATAGAGACTTGGCAGAAGGCCCAAGGTTCAGAATATTAATATTTTCCTATTGGTTTTGGGATAGAAAAGCAGTGTGACCTTCTTCAAGTAGCCAGGCTATCATTTCAGCTGCTTCTAAGGATTCATTTTTTTTTTTTTCTTACTTCCTCACAGTCTTGAGAATCAGCAACAATGTTTCTATAATAAGTCTTCTCAGTGGCTTAGAGCCAACAATTATCTAAAGGTAGGTAGCATCTTAGCCATCAATCAGTTAGATATTTTTTCAGTCTGCATTCTGGGGTGCCCTTATGTTCATTTCATTGAGGATATTCTTAGGTATTTTCAGGAAATAAGAGAGATGCCAAACACTGAGCTCTTAGGATAGAGTATGTCACTCCTCTATAAGAGTTAACTCCAATTTTTCTGATATTGGAGTTCTACTTCAAATATTATGCAATATCAATTTTAATAATTACTTAGAAATTCCTATTCTACATGTTTCTTAGCTTCCATTGTTCAAGCATAATAATAACAAATATTGTTTCCCTGAGTTTATCACCATCTACAATTATAGAACATCAGAATCTAATTAATTGGCTGGGCACAGTGGCTCATGCCTGTAATCCCAGCACTTTGGGAGGCTGAGGTGGGAAGATCACCTGAGGTTGGGAGTTCGAGACCAGTCTGACCAACATAGAGAAACCTAAAAATATAAAAGTTTTTACTAAAACACAGAATTAGTCAGGCATGGTGGCACATGCCTGTAATCCCGACTACTCAGGAGGCTGAGGCAGGAGAAACACTTGAACCCAGGAGGCAGAGGTTGTGGAGAGCCGAGATCATGCCATTACACTTCAGCCTGGGCAACTAGAGCAAAAACTCCATCTCAAAAAAAAAAAAAAAAAAAAAAAATCTAATTAATTCTTTTTTTTTTTTTCTCAAACTTATGGAAAGACCCTACTCCTCTTCAAACCTGTTTCTGAGGGTTAACACAGTGGAACTCAAAACACCGAAACTTCCATCTCTGGTATAAGAGACTGCACAGGAATCACATTGTGGCACATTGGATGGAAACTACTCTGCTGTGTCTATATCTTAGAGCTGTTGGGGCCTGCAAAGATAGCTGAGACCTCTGAGGTCTTAATGCAAAATGAAACATACCGTGCTTTCCACTTATGTGGGGAAAGGATTCCACTTCCTTAACTGTGCTAATCCATGAATCGCTGGACTGTACTTTGATGTTCAGAGATTTTAGCAAAAGAACTATACCTACTCCGTCTTCTCAGATCTAAGCACACATTGGTGAAGATTGGGCTAGTTCAATTGCTCTCTTTCCCTTTCTCCCCTATTAGACCCTCGGACATTGTTTTTAGACCTCTGTGCCTGAATTCTACCTTTCCTTTCAATAAGCTATTTCCCAGGAAATTCCACAGTTCCTCATATAAATAAAACTTTCCTCAAAAGTTCATAGCTAGATCTAGCTTTCAGATCCTTTATTGGGACTCCTATTTGCATGAATCTTAGGGCAAGCAAAGCTCAGGTTCTAGGTGACACAGGGAACTGAGATTCAGACAAATGAGAATGACTTGCCCAAAATCCCAGTCAGTGGCAGGACAAAAATACCCCACAATTTACTGATTCCAAATTAAAAGTGGCACACAACTTCTCAGAAACTTCTAGCAATCCTAGAATCAGCTATTGCTCCAACGAGCCCTGATTCCTTCCTTTGGAGAAAGCTATTTGTAACTGACATATGGGCTCACGGTATGCACATTGTTACTGGGGTATAATTTCTTTTAGGCTCTTGCGCCTGATGGAGCAAAGAAATATATGTTTGTTTACTAACTGCTACAAGAAAACACGCTTATAAAAGTATAAATACTTCTGTGAGTAATTATCTGTAACCTCATTAAGCAGAACACGAATTCTTACTAGTTGTTACTTTTGAAATTTCTCCCACCTCCAAATTTTTGTTCCTTTCACATTTGCAAAGATCTCTTTCCTTATCTGGGTTTTATTCGATGTTTCTGAATTGTCTAATTTTGATGAGACTGGCTCATCTATGTGACAATATACTGGAAGGCCTCAAAAAGCCACCACCAGATTCTGGTAGCAGCTAATTAAAGCCCTGGAGAAAATGAGGTAACTCATAAATACCTAAAATTGAGAGAGGCGAGGAGGACCGTCTGGTGAGTAGTCCCAACATTCAAGACACAAATTCAGAGGAAGCAGAACTAATAGTGACTTTAGTGATTGAAGTCATCAGAACATGATTGTTCATAGCCTATTAATTTAATTCTCTCAGTAAGTTGAATTTTTTCAGTCCTCCTTGCCTTTGCATATCTTTTCTCTAGAATTCCCTACACAAGCTATTCCAGCTGATAAATTTCTTTCACCATTCTGTACTACCTCCCCTCTGTCCCCAATCACAGTTAAATGTAACTGCTCCAGTGAAGTTTTTCTCAATGAACATTTTATTCCCATTTTTGTAATAAATGTCTTTCATATAGTGTTTATCTTATTGTACTCTAATCATGTACATACGTGTCTTTTCCCTGCCGTAAGTGGTAAACTTTCTGAAGTCATTCACCTCCAAGTCTAAAACAATGTTTGCCATAGAGTAGACATTCTAAAAATCTTTGAGTTGAATGATTGAACTGATTTATTAATTAATTAGTAGAATATGTATTTATGTTATAGGTGTTAGAAGGGAAAGTACATATATGGATGAATTTGAAAGTGAAACTCAAATCAAAATTGTATGAAGATTGTTAACTCTAGAAAGTTTCTAGTTGCAAATTATTTATTCCATTTACCTGGCATGGGGTCTGAAATTCACTATTAAATTTCTTTCACTAGGTTTAATGTATTTTTGTTCAAGGTAACATTCTTCTAAGAAAAAACATATTCAGACAGAGTTAGCCTGGTGTTAACGTATTGGCAGTCCTTCATACCCTGGTATGTGTGAAATGATCAGAGCTCCTGATAGCTTTGGTACTGAACACTGACTACACAGATAGAAGTAGAGGTCAGTTGATTCTTACGAGCATTGATGTTAATAGTAATGTAGTGAAAACTGTTTTGCCCCTTATAGTTTGTGTGATGGTTAATATTGAGTGGATTGGATTGAAGGATGCAAAATATTGTTCCTGTGTATGTCTGTGAGGTTGTTGCCAAAAGAGATGAACATTTGAATCAGTGAACTGGGAGAGCCAGACGCACCCTCAATCTGGGTGAGCACATTCTAATCAACTGCTAGAGTGGCTAGAATAATGCAGGCAGAAGAAATGTAAAGAAGCAGACTTGGTGAGTCTTCCAGCCTTCATCTTTATCCTGTGCTGGATGCTTCCTGCCCTCAAACCTCAGACTCCAAGTTCTTCAGCTTTTGGACTCCTGGATTTACACCAATGGTTTGCCAGGGACTCTCGGCCTTGGACCACAGACTGAAAGCTGCACTGCCAGCTTCCCTACTTCTGAGGTTTTGGGACTTGGACTGGCTTCCTTGCTCCTCAGCTTGCAGACGGCCTATTGTGGGAATTCACCTTGTGAACATGTAATTCAGTACTCTTTAATAAACTCCCCTTCATATATACATCTATTCTATTAGTTCTGTCTCTCTAGAGAACCCTGAATAAAATAGTTTGAGACTTACTAGTGAATTATTAATCTCCCCAAATCTCAATCTTCTCGTTTGTAAAAAGTTTCTAGGATCCATATCATTGAAAGATAGGAAGACTAAATGAAATAGCTAACTCACTACCACATACACAGTAAATACTCAATAAATATTAAATGCTACTATTATTTTCATATTCTCCAGGTATGGAGGTTTTGGCAAGGGTTGGCAGAGAAAAATTATTTTGCTTTACAAGGGATTNACCTCAGACTCCAAGTTCTTCAGCTTTTGGACTCCTGGATTTACACCAATGGTTTGCCAGGGACTCTCGGCCTTGGACCACAGACTGAAAGCTGCACTGCCAGCTTCCCTACTTCTGAGGTTTTTGGGACTTGGACTGGCTTCCTTGCTCCTCAGCTTGCAGACGGCCTATTGTGGGAATTCACCTTGTGAACATGTAATTCAGTACTCTTTAATAAACTCCCCTTCATATATACATCTATTCTATTAGTTCTGTCTCTCTAGAGAACCCTGAATAAAATAGTTTGAGACTTACTAGTGAATTATTAATCTCCCCAAATCTCAATCTTCTCGTTTGTAAAAGTTTCTAGGATCCATATCATTGAAAGATAGGAAGACTAAATGAAATAGCTAACTCACTACCACATACACAGTAAATACTCAATAAATATTAAATGCTACTATTATTTTCATATTCTCCAGGTATGGAGGTTTTGGCAAGGGTTGGCAGAGAAAAATTATTTTGCTTTACAAGGGATTTCCCAAATTGGAAAACCCTGAGTGGGATATCAAACGGATTTTTAGAATTCTCTAGCAACCCCAGGCATCCATTACAGAGTTAGAAGCAGGAGGAAGCAGATTAAAGAAAAAAAGAATAATTAGATTGAATGCTATCATGCGGTAGAGTATTTCCATGATGGATGGAATATTTTCTCCACTACAAAGTATTGTGGAGAGGTTTCCTGGCAAGGAGAAGCTGAAAGTTGACCAATGATTCATTCCTGCAACATTCACAGACAGCACATTATGGTTCAGGCACTAATCTAAGCCCTGAGGATATAGCAGTAAACAAAAAAGCAAAAGCCTCTGCAGATATTAAAATTGTAGTGGAAGAGATGGCCTTTCCAGAGGTGAGAAATAGGGCTTCAGATAAGCTGCAATGGTTTCTCCTATCACCATGAGTAAAAGTGGGTAACAATTTTACTATTCTGAAATATATCAAGATCACCTCTAAAATGTGAATATATATATTGTGCACTTAACATATGCAAGGACTGTGCTAGCCCCTCTAATAGATAACTTATCTCTTACAACAAATTTATGATGTAAACATCATTGTTATCACAATTCTTCCAGTGAGTAAACTGAAACACAGAGAAAGTAGTTAACTTTCCCAAGGTCACACACATAATAAATGATACAGTCAGTATTCAGGTCCAGAAAGTCTGATTCTAGAGCTCATAACCACTGCCTTATATAGTCATGTTTAAGGCAAGTAAGAATGTCCTTTAACAGTTTGTCCTTTATCACTGTCACCATTTTCCCTAAGACTCCACAGAGAATACTCAATTGGCACATTTCCAATACTCTTTCTCCCTGCGTAGTCATTCCCTTCCAAATCCATATGACATGAGTCAGACAGGAAAGAAATTTGAATCAAAATGGGTCACTTTTTTGCAGCTTAAGTCACACATGACTTTTTTTATTTTGAATACACAAAATCAATATTAGGTCTGAGAGCTATGTTATATCTTCGTACATATTTAAAAATATATTTACATTTGAATAATCTAAAATGTGCCTTTAAATATAAATGTTCCTTTTAATAAACCCATACAAGGCCTAGACTGCAAAGAATACCTCAAATTTAATATTTTGTACAAACAGCATTGGTAAGATAATGTTACTAGGCTACTGTAAAGGTAGCTGGCAATAAAGGTGTTCTGTAAAAAAAGGGGTAAGAAATTGGGGAAAATGGTTCAAAAAATATCAAGAAAATGTAAAAGCAAAATTGCTAAAATACATGAATTCTTGATTTTTTTAATGTATTGCCAATTTCAGGAAAGAGTACTAATTTGAAGGTTTTTATACAAGTCCTAAAATCCATCTTTTTAAATATCTAAATCACTCATTTGGTGTTGATAGAATCACTGAGGTGTAAACTGGATGGGAGTATATTTATAACAATAAGGATACTCTCTGAAAGCCAGTGACTAACATTACTATGCTTCATGGAAATACTCAACTCCGATGATTTGAACCAAAATGATTAGATTTGATTTTGCTCTTTCTATTGGTGTATGATCCAGATGCATTCTTCTCATGTTGTTTATACATAACCTTCAGCTGGGACTAAAATTCATGACAATAAATGAGTTTTTACTGTTTATCTGTTTATACATAATTTGAATTTAATCACAGTTCATCTCTATAGCTATCTTTTATTTCACCAGATTACTTCACATAGTTCTTTTTTTAGCCTACCTAAAACCTTGTAGTAGAATATTTGTCCTTAATCATTTAAAATATTTTAAGATCTTCTATTACAATTTTGAATGTCATGTGTAGGATATAGAATTAAGTGATAGTTTCAGGCTTCATATAAATGCAGGAAATAGTTGTGAGAAATTATAGAGCCATTTATAGAAATTTAGTGTTACAGAAGTCTCATTTAATATTTTTATTGCTATTTCACATTTATAATTACTTTACAGTACAAAAGTGATTTTAAATCTTCCTTATGCTAGTCTTCTTTGCAGTATCAAGATTTACCCAAGTACTGCTATTTTCAGTTTTAACTTCTTT
>NW_016826652.1:0-862 GCF_001698545.2 Rhinopithecus bieti
AAATAATCTTCACACTAGTTTGCTATTAAATGAATATACTCTATCTAAACTGTGAAGCTAGTAGTATGGTAACATTAACATTCAGTTGAATTTTATTTATTCCGCTATTTATCCATCTTCCCATCCATCCATTCCACAATAAAGTAACAAAAGCTACTATGCGTCTGTCAACATATAAAAAAGTATGAACAATAGTCAGAACTGATTCATTTTCTGAAGTCTCAAAACGAGAGCTTACTGTAATCAAAACAAATTCATTATGGGTGAAATTCCAGGAGAATAAATTTTTCTAAACTTTATTTCCAGAAGGACCTTTCACAGTTAGCAGTAAGTAATCAAGATAAAGACAAAGATGTCATATTAGATAATTCTTCAGAGAACCCAATAGGATTTCTATCAGTCTATTTATATATTTATCTATCTCTCTCTATATTATCTATATATAAAGTGATATATAGGTTTATTAAAGGGGATTTATTTGGGGAATTGGCTCACATGATGTAAAAAAAAAGAAAGTATATGTATTTTCTAGATGAATAGACTGAGGGCGGGTGTGGTGGTTCATGCTTTTAATCCCAGCACTTTGGGAGACCAAGACAGGTGGATCACGAGGTCAGAAATTTGACACCAGCCTGGTCAACACAGTGAAATCCCCTCTCTACTGAAAATACAAAAAGTAGCTGGACATGGTGGCGGGAGCCTGTAATCCCAGCTACTCAGGAGGCTGAGGGAGAAGAATCACTTGAACCCGGGAGGCAGAGGCTGCAGTGAGCTAAGATCACGCCACTGTACTCCAGCCTAGGTGACAAAGCTAGACTCAGTCTAAAAAAATAAATAAATAAATAAATAAATAAATAAATAA
>NW_016826653.1:0-6282 GCF_001698545.2 Rhinopithecus bieti
AAAGTTGCACATCTTTCCCCTGAAACTTAAGTAATAGTTCTTTTAAAAAGTACACATTTCATTGAGCATTCTATAAAAGTTGTTTTCTAAAAGATAAATAGAGATGGGCGTGATGGCTCATGCCTATAATCCCAGCACTTTGGGAAGCTGAGGCAGGTGGATCACCTGAGGTCAGGAGTTCGAGACCAGCCTGGCCAACATGGGGGAACCCCATCTCTACTAAAATACAAAATTAGCTGGGCAGGGTGGCACAACCTGTAATCCCAGCTACTCGGGAGACTGAGGCAGGAGAATCGCTTGAACCCAGGAGGCAGAGGTTGCAGTGAGCCGAGATCACACCACTGCACTCCAACCTGGGCGACAGAGTGAGATTCTGACTCAAAAAAATAAAATGAAATAGAAACAAATTAAATAAATTACAAAAGTTAAAGGTAAATAATCTTGAATCCTGATTTTATTTTGTTCATGTTCATGAATGAACAACACAGTAATTCAGGACCGATAAACAAAACTGGGAAGAAAATGATTTTAACAGATTAAATGATAAAGGTAGTAACAAATATGTAACGAAGATCTTATAAATGAAGAACATACCAAAAAAGTAATGCAGATGCATATCTCATAAATTTAGGAGCAAATAGGACCTGATTAGTCGGTACAAGAATATAAAATAAGAAGAGGCCAATTATACATTTTATTTAGCATATAGTTCTCAATCCTAATACTTGGGGAAAATCTCAAGCTCTAGAATTTGAGTCAAAACTGAGTTACTTAGAAAACTTTAAGTTGTGTGCCTATTTGGAAATCCCTTTTATTATTCTTATAGATCTGAGTCAAGTACAATATTGAATTACTTTAAGTTAATTTTAGTAGTATTTTGGAATTGATTGTTGATTCTAGTTTATTAGGATGGGAGAATACGTATGCCTAATTCAAGCTCAAATACATTAATTAACATTTTTGCATTTCACTTTGCTTCCATCTGACAGCTCAGTAATTTTGTTCCACCCATACACTAATAGCTAAGCTTAATTTTTCTTTCTTATTTCAAATCCATATGTATAGTTTATTCCAAATCTCTGTATAGAAGCGCTTATTTATGATTTACATTTGTGAAGAAACCAGCTTATATTTGACACATACTTACTTGGTGAAATAGTTTACTTAGAAGTAGGGAGAAAATGACTGACTAGACACAGCCAGGAGGAGCACCTACCACCAAGGGACAGGGCATCGGGAAGACTGGTGCACTACTAGCAGATCTTTAGAGGGAAGGCATTGAGAGTGGACTGGGGGACGACCCAGAAGCTGGGCTTGAGAAGGAGAAAGTTGGTAACACTGCATGGGACGACTGCACATGGGACTACTGCACACTCATTCCTGTCCCCCAGTGTCTCTTGGGAAAGGGATAAGTTGAATAAGCAAGGAGCAACCCACTTTTGCCACTGGCCTTTGGGACCTGACAAGAGCAGACCACTTGACCACCATTGACACTTGAATTGGCAGAGAGAACTGCTCAGATTAGTAATAGGGGCAGAACTCCAGCCAGAGAAAAGCCCAGAGGGTTTGGTGCAGGAGCATCTGTAGTGGAGCATGGCCAGGCCACCATTCCCCTAGGACTGACTCCTTCCCATGAGACTTTAGCCTTAAGGGGAATGGTTGGACCTAAACTCTGCAGGGTGATCTTGCCCATGAGAAAGAGCTGATCTAACCTGAGCATCCCTTGGTCTTCTGGCCTCTCCAGAGGCCCTAGCCTGTCTGCACCTGCTTGCAGTGCAACCCACAGGTAACTCCAGAAGCTGCTGCACTGGCAGATCTCCGGTACTGGCAGATGATACCTGACTGGCAGAATTTTCCAAAACAACAGCCCCAGTGGACATGCACAAGCCTGCTTGCAACCTGCCCTCACTGCAGGCCCCCCATCTTGCTTTGCCTGCATACACTCACTCACACACGGCCAGCCCCCACATACCTTTGCTGGTTCGTGTGTGCAAGGAAGACCTTGCTTTTTCTCCCTTGCCAGCACGAGTGTGTGTATGCACACTGCTGTGCCACTAATTCCAGCAGGAGTGAACCTTGCCCCCTCACACAACTACACCAAAATTGTTGTTGGAGCACGGGTAGACAGAGACACCATCAGACCCATCCTTGCCAGTGCCCCACCCATGTGTCAGAACTGCCTCAAGTGCAAAACTAGGCATGGAGAAAAGAAGACCCACCCAGCACTGAGCAACCACTGCTGCATGTGGGAACATGAAAGGAGGGTGCAAACACTACCACTGGCATGAATATGCACACAGTCACTGGTGGAGTTCTCCTCTCCCCCTGAACCATGCTGCAAATGCCAGCCAATGCTGCAAACACCTGCATGCATGGAGGCTAAGCTGCCAACACCAGTGAGTTCTGTGAATGCCTGCATGGAGGCTGGAAACTTGGCACCTGCTAGCATACTACCATAGCCCAAAAAAAGCGCACCCCACCATGCTGCAGCTGCTACCGGAATGTGCAAAAAAGAATGAATTCTGCTGCCACCACTTTATGAATTGCTTTGGCTAACATCACCCATCGGAATGTTGTGAGCAGCGGTTTGTGAACACCTTTGACCTAGTGCAACAGGTTCCTAAACTCAAGGAGCCATAAAAAAAGTGGAGACCCAACACCAGTCCAGCAGAATTAGAATATGCATTCCAGGAGTCCTAAACTGAGCCTTGGACCCCAAAAATCTTTCAGAAATGAATCCAGTAAACTTAACCTACCCTATAAAACAATCAAATCCCCAAGATTATTCAAGGTCATCAAATAAGATAAAAGAAAAAAAAAGTTTGAAGGACAGCATCAACAATAAAGATGAGAAAGAACCCGTGCAAGAACTCAGACAAGTCAAAAAGCCAGAGATCTTCTTTCCTACAGACAACTGTACTAGTTCTCCAGCAAGTGCTCCTAACCAGGCTGAGATAGCTGAAATGACAGAAATAAAATTCAGAATATAGATAGGAACAAAGACCACCAAGTTCCAGGAGAACAGTGAATCCCAATCTAAGGAAGCCAAGAGTCACAATAAGAAAATACAGGAACTAAAAGGAAAAAAAGCGAGTATAGAGAAGAACATAACCCACTTGATAGAGTTGAAAAACATACTATAAGAATTTCATAATGCAATTGCAAGTATTAACAGCAGAATAGATGAAGCTGAGGAAAGAATCTCAGAACTAGATAACTGGCCTTCTGAAGTAAGATAGTAGGACAAAAATAAAGAAAAAATGAAGGGAATAAAGAAAACCACCATGAAATATAGAACAATGTAAGGAGACTCAATCTATGGCTCATTGGTATGTCTGAAAAAGATAGGTAGAATGGAAGGAGTTTGGAAAACACATTTTAGAATATAATGCATGAGAACTTCCCCAACCTAGCAAGAAAGACAAGCATTCAAATACAGAAGATGCAAAGATCCCCCACCAAATATTTCACAAGGAGATCATCCCCCAAAAAACATAATGATCAGAGTCTCTAAGGCAGAAATGAAAGAAAAAATATGTTAAAGGCACTTGCAAAGAAAGGATAGGTCACCTACAAAGGGAAGCCCATCAGACTAACAGTGGGCCTCTCAGAGGAAACCCTACACACCATTAGATATTGGGGGTCTATATTCAACATTCTTAAATAAAATAAACTCTAACCAATAATTTTATATATGGCCGAATCAAGCTTCATAAGTTAAAAAAAAATTAGATCCTTTTCAGACAAGCAAATGCTGAGGGAATTTGTTACCACCATAGCTGCCTCACAAGATCTGCTGAAAGAAGTACTAAATATGGAATGGTAATGCCATTACCAGACACCACAAAAACACATTTAAGTACACAGGGCAGTGACATTACAAATCAAGAAAACAAACACTCTTATCTGCATAAGAGCCAGATAACAACAAAATGACAGGATCAAGTCCACACATATCAATATTATCCTTGGATATAAATAGGATAAATGCCCCAATTAAAAGGCACAGACAGAGTGGCAAGTTAAAGAACAAGACCAATAGTTATGCTGTCTTCAAGACACCTATCTCAAATTCAATGACACCTACAGGCTAAAATAAGAGGATGGAGAAAAATATACAAGCAAACTGAAAATGTAAAAAAGCAGGGGTTGCAGTCCTAATTTCATACAAAACAGATGTAAAACAATAAAGGTAACAAAAAGCAAAGAAGAGTGTTACATAACATAAAGGGTTCAACTAAACAAGAAGACATAACTATCCTAAATATATATGCACCCAACACAGGTGCACCCAGATTCATAAAGCAAGTTCTTAGAGACCTTCTAAGAGACGTAGATTCCCACACAATAGTGGAAGAAGACCTTAACAGCCCACTGATAGTATTAGACAGATTACTGAGGCAGAAATTTTTTAAAAAAGAGATTTAAGGCTTTCACACTGGACCAAATAAAACTGATAGACATTTACAGAACTCTCCATCCCAAAACAGCACAAAATACATTATTTCTATTGCCACATGGGACATACCCTGTAATCAACCAAATAAGCAGACTTAAAGCAATCCTCAGAAATAGTAACAGAACTGACAGCATATCAACCACACTCTCAAACTACAGTGCAATAAAAGTAAAATTTAAGACTAAGAAAAATGCTCAAAACTGTACAATTATGTGAAAATTAAGCACCATGCTTCAAAATGACTTTTGGGTAAATAATGGGGCTAAGGCAGAAACCAAGAAGTAATTTGAAACTAATGAGAACAAAGATATAACATACCAGAATCTTTGGGATACAGCGAAGGCAGTTTTAAGAGAGAAATTTATAGCACTAACTGCCGTATTTAAAAAGTATGAAAGATCTCAAATTAACAACCTAACATAACATCTAAAAGAACTAGAGAAGCAAGAGAAAACAAACCCAAAGCTAACAGAAGACAAGAAATAACCAAAATCAGAACTCAACTGAAGAGATTGAGACACAAACAAGTATTTAAAAGACCAACAAATCTAGGAGCTGATTGTTGAAAAAAAAAAAAAAAAATGAGATAGGTAGATTGCTAGCTAGACTAATAAAGAAGGAAAGACAGAGGATTGAAATAAACACAGCTAGAAATGACAAAGGGCATATTACCACTAAACACACAGAAATACTAATGACCATCAGCAAATACTGTGAACACCTTTGTACACACAAGCTAGAAAAACTAGAAAAAAAATTGATAAATTCCTGGACACTTACATAGTCCCTACACTAAACCAGCAAGGAATTGAATCCCTGAACATAAGAAAAATGAGCTCCAATTGTATCAGTAATAAACAGCCTAGTAACCAAAAAAAAGCCCAGCATCAGACAAATTTTCAGCCAAATGCTACCAGATGAACAAAGAAGGGCTGGTTTCATTCTACTGAAACTATTCCCAGAACTAAGGAGGAGGGTCTCCTCTCCTATTCATTTATGAGGCCAGCATCATCCTGATACCAAAACTTGGCAGACTTTCTTTTTCTTGGCAAACAACAGAAAAAGAAAATTTTAGGCCAATATCTTTGATAAACATCGATGCAAAAAACCTCAACAAAATACCAACAAACTGTATCCAGCAGCACATCAAAATGCTAATCCATCATGATGAAGTAGGTTTTATCTTTGGGATACAAGGGTGGTTCAACATATGCGAATCAATAAACACAAGTCATCACATAAATACAACTAAAGATAAAAACCATGAAATCATCTCAATAGATGCAAAAATAGCTTTCGATAAAATTCAACAGGTCTTCATGGTAAACACTCTCAACAAACTAGGTATTGAAGGAACATACCTCAAAATAATAAGAGCCATCTATGACAAACCTACAGGCAGCATCATACTGAATGGGTAAAAGCTGGAAGCATTCCCCTTGAAAAGTGGCACAAGGGCCAGGCGCGGTGGCTCAAACCTGTAATCCCAGCACTTTGGGAGGCCGAGACGGGCGGGTCACGAGGTCAGGAGATCGAGACCATCCTGGCTAATACGGTGAAACCCCGTCTCTACTAAAAAATACAAAAAATTAGCCAGGCGAGGTGGCGGGCACCTGTAGTCCCAGCTACTCGGGAGGCTGAGGCAGGAGAATGGTGTGAACCCGGGAGAGGGAGCTTGCAGTGAGCTGAGATCTGGCCACTGCACTCCAACCCGGGCGACAAAGAAAGACTCCGTCTCAACAACAACAACAAAAAAAAAAAAAAAAAAAAAAAAAAAAAAAAAAAAAAAAAAAAAAAAAAAAAAAGAAAAAAAAAAAAAGACC
>NW_016826653.1:6737-8260 GCF_001698545.2 Rhinopithecus bieti
AAAAAAAAAAAAAAAAAAAAAAAAAAAAAAAAAAAAAAAAAAAAAAAAAAAAAAAAAAAGAAAAGTGGCACAAGACAAGGATGCCCTCTGTCACCATTCCTACTCAACGTAGTATTGAAGTCCTAGCCAGAACAATTAGGAAAGGTAAAAAAAATATATATATGGGGGTGGGCAACCAAATAGCAAGAGAGGAAATCTAACTATCCCTGTTTGGAGATGACATGATTCTACATCTAGAAAACTCCACTATCTATCCCCAAACACTGCTTGAACTAATAAACAATTTCAACAAAGTTTCAGGGTACAACATAACATGCAAAAATTACCAACAATCCTATATATCAACAACAGCCAAGCTGAGAGCCAAATCAGAAGTGCAATCTCATTCATAATTGACACAAAAAGAATAAAATATCTAGTAATACATCCAACCAGGGAGGTGAAAGATCTCCACAGTGAGAATTATAAAATACTGGTCAAAGATATCAGAAATGACACAAACAAATGAAAAAAACAGTTCATGCTCAGCAATTCATATATTCAATGGTACAACAGTATACTTATCAAACTACCAGTGACATCATTCACATAAGTAGAAAAAATATTTTAAATCCATAGGGAATGAAAGAAGACCCTGAACAACTGAGGCAATTCTAAGTAAAAAGTACAATGCAGAGAGCATAACACTACCCAATTTCAAACAATACAACAGGGCTACAGTAACCAAAAGAGCATGGTACTGGTAGAAAAGCACACAAATAGACCATTTGAACAGAATAGAGAGCTCAGAAATAACGCTGCACACCTACAAACATCTGATCTTCGGCAAATCTGACAAAAACAAGCAATGGAGAATGAACTCCCTATTCAATAAATAGTTCTGGGAGAACTAGCAAGCCATATGCAGAAATTTGAAACTGGATTTCTTCCTTACACCGTATACAATAATCAGATTAAGATGTATAAAAGAGTTAAATGTAAAACTCAAAACTATAAAAAACCTGGAAAACAATCTACCCAATATCATTCAGGAAATAGGTACTGGCAAATATGTGATGAGAAAGACACCAACAGAAATTGCAACAAAAGCAAAAATTGACAAATGGGATATAAAGAAACTAAAGAGCTTCAACACAGCAAAAGAAACTGTCAACAGAGTAAACAGAGAGTTATAGACTGGGAGAAAATGTTGACTAATTATGCACCTGACAAAAGTCTAATATCCAGCTTCTGTAAAGAACTTATACAAATTAACATGAAACAAGCAACCCTATTTAAAAGTGTGCAAACAACATGAACAGATATTTTTCAAAAAAAAGGCAGGTGGGGCGGAGCAAGATGGCCGAATAGAAACGGCTCCAGTCTTCAACTCCCAGCACGAGCAACACAGAAGAACAGTGATTTCTGCATTTTCAACTGAGGTACTGGGGTCATCTCACTAGGGAGTGCCGGACAATCGCTGCTGGTCAGCTGCTGCAGCCTGACCAGCGAGAGCTGAAGCAGGGCGAGGCATTGCCTCACCT
>NW_016826653.1:11826-19756 GCF_001698545.2 Rhinopithecus bieti
AAAAAAAAAAAAAAAAAAAAAAAAAAAAGATATCATGTCTTTTGCAGTACTTGTGTGGAACTGGAGGCCATTATCCTTTGCAAACTAATGCAGAATCAGTAAATCAAATACTGCCTGTTCTCACTTGTATGTAGGAGGCAAATGATGAGAGCACATGGACACAGGGAGGGGACAACAGACATTGGGGTCTGCCTGAGGGTGAATGGTGGGAGGAGAGAGAGGAGCAGAAAAGTAACTATTGGGTAGTAATAGTTATTTTTATAATATAAAAATATTTAAATATATTTAAATATAAATAGGTTTAGTATCTGGGTAATGAAATAATCTATACAACAAACCCCTATGATTTGAATTTACCTATATTACAAACTTGCACATATACCCCTGAACGTAAAATAAAAGTTGAAAAATATGATTAACTTTATTTTGACTATTTTAGCTTGCTGACTGCCTGATGTGGTCCTTTAAATAACCTTGCTCTTGAGTTTTGCTCTTAAAGCTAGCTGGTAAGAACATAATTGGAAATATCTGGAGCAAGCAAAATATAAGAACCTTCACTAAGAAATAGAGATCAAGAAAGAAGAGTTTTCTTAACAATTGAAGAAAATGTTTTAGGAAAATACTGTTCCAGAGAGAAAGAATCTAATGAATAAGTACAGAGAAGAAAGTAGTTCATGATGAAATACAGAGACAAAGACTCAGGAAATGGTTATCTTGAAAATAAATAAATGATTAAAAAACAAACTGCAAAGAACAAAACAGACAAAAAAATAAATAGAAGATTTAAAATGGATGGGTCATTATATAACTTATAAGGAACAAATCATTATATTTAAGCACTTAAATGCTGAGAGCTGAGTGTCAGCTACAGAGGAGAAAAATTATAAAGATGTTTAGACATACAGTACAAGTTTTTCAGATTGTGAGTTTTGCCCTTTTGAACTCTATTTTAAATCAAATAAATATTTTTTGACTAAATTTTAACTTGGTATATTTATAAAACTTTGCTTTCATATAACTAGAAAATTCTAGTTTTCTAGGATCAAAGAGCTCCTTGTCAAATTTCCTTAGATAAGTTTACAATTGCCTCATGAACTTAGAGATAATATTAGTCTCAGAGAAGAGATTAGTAAAACATACAATGAATGAGATTAGTCATTTGCAGAAGTCATTTACTATAAAGGACAGTATATAATCGTGATTATTATGAGATAGTGTGTCTCCTATAATTAAGATGTCTAACATGTTTCCTTGGGACTAGAATGTAACTTAAAACTATAATTTAATCAATGTTATTGTACTCTTAAAAACTAATGTTTTATTGTAGATGTTGATATGGTTTTTCTCTGTCCCCACCCAAATCTCATCTTTAATTGTAGTTCCCATAATCCCCACATGTCATGGGACGGACCAGATGGGAGGTGCTTGAATCATGGGGTGGGTTTTCTCATGATGGCGAATGAGTCTCAGGAGATCTGATGCTTTTGTGGAGGGCAGTTTGCCTGCACATACTCTCTTGCTTGCCACAGTGTAAGATGTGCCTTTGCTCCTCCTTTGCCTTCCACAATGATTGTGAGGCTTCCCCAGCCATGTGGAACTGTGAGTCCATTAAACCTCTTTTTCTTTATAAATTACCCTGTTTGGGGTATGTCTTCATTAGCAGCATAAGACAGACTAATACAGACAGGTGTGGTTTACCAAAAGACTACACAGAAGAGGATAAAAGAGTAAGAATTTAGTCTTACTAAATTCTAACTAAATAGTTACTGAGCACAATGCAATTAAGAGAGACACTATATTTGATGGACATAAATTTTCTGATCTCTAGACATGTCTTTGTAATTGTAGGTCAAGAATAAATCATCAGTCTCTCTTGTGATACAGATTTCATCACAAGAAACCTCAAGGCTCACCACATTTGGATTTCTTGTTAATCAGTTCCTAAATACCTAATTTAGCTTACCAAGTACTTTGATTCCATATACATTTTCTTTGCACCACCAGAATAAGTTACCTTCTGCTGTAAATTTTAAAATTGACATTCTGGCATATACATCAATCATTCTGAGAATAGTTAATATGAGCGTATTCTTAAAAGACTATTAGCTCTTGAAATAAGAACAAAAAATATTTTGTACCTTATATTTGACACCAGAAGTTAAACAACTATAACAAATAAAATAAAAGGTGCATAACAGCACAAATTCAATATAGGTTCATTTCTCACTAACTTAATAGTTTAAGTTGGCTTTCTTGTTGGCAAGTTACACTCCTCCAGTTGATGATTTATGAATATGGGTTTCTTCTGTCTTGTGGATACACCATCCCATAGACCCTTATTTTCATCTACACTTAGTTGAAGAAAGAGAAAATTGTGAAGTTATGCTTGCCACTCATAGGCGTTGGCAGAAAATTGCACAGCTTTTGCTTGTATTCTATTGACTAAAAATCCATTATGTGGCTATATGCAATTGCAAAGGAGGTAGAGATTCTTTGCCTAATTGTGTGCCTAGAAGAACCATGAGTGGTTTTGGAGATGAACTAGAAGTTTATGCCAAATCTTGTGAAGCTGAAGGAAAACCTTATATCTTGATGATAGCACCAAATAACTCCAGCCATGATATTAGATGTATATATTCAATCTCAACTGCATTGTAAATAAGGAGTTTCATTATTTAGTGGCAGTAACTTAAGGTAAGATCAAAGTGCTAGAATAATTTTAATTTGATATTGGACATTGCCATAATTTCATTCATTAGTTCTGAATGAAACAAAAGTGAAAAAATATAGCTGGAAACAGTTAGGGGAGAAACTATATTTGACTTCAGGTGTTAAGATGGATTCTGACAATGGGGCTTATAGAAATATAAGAAACAATAAAACTTCTTAGGCCATTTTGGACCAAGTATTCTATATTGATTCTTAACATTACAGATAACTTAGTGATTTTGTCAGTCTTTTTTCTACCATAGGTTTCTAGTACTTTGAGAAAGAAGAAAAACTGATGAAAGATGGCCATAGATAACTGCCTGGATAGAAACTGTATGTTAGCTATAACTTGAATACTTGTAAACACCAACTTATCATCTTCATCGTTCATACTATCAATATCCCATGTTTTACTTGTCTCTTTCAGCTGCTCTTTAAGTTTTGCGTTATTTTCAGGTGATTCTGATGAGAAAGAAAATTTATTTCTAACATTTGCAAAATCACAAGAGAAGTCTTGCAAAACCACAACTAAATCTTCTTTTGCAATTAAGGAGAAAATGAAGTAAAAAAATATGGAATTCATCCTCAATTGTATTTTAGTTGTTGAATCATGTTTCATATAATGAAAACAAGTATATTCTGTAGAATTCACTGTAGCATCAAAACATATGCTTTTCTGAAGTACCGTACTCACTGTTTAAACATCCTCTATCTCCAATGTTGTCAGATATTTAAAATGTTAATTTTGTATTGTTAATTCCTTGCTATGCATTTTTAAACCTCTAAAAGCAACAGACAACTGTAATAGTGATCTACTGAAACACATGCTAATCCTTTTAAACGATCAAAGGTAGTTCATGAAAATTATAATGCATTAACCTGAGTATATATGACATTGAATAGTGTGTCTGCAGATAATTATGATACAACTGTGACAATTTAATGATTTCATGCTCATGATCTCATTTTATGTTTCAGACACAGATTTCTTTTCTTCTATTACTCAGATTTTGGGAAAACATACATTGATGAAGCCTTTGGAAAAAGAAAAATCTGCATTAATACTGGTATGGGCCATGGAGAAGATACTATAAACTTCTTGGATTAAATGAATAAAATACAAGATTAGCATGGAAGAGTCGGCAGTACTCAAAATGTCACATATGAATATATTAATAAAAGCTTATCAATGTTTCCATGTACCAGATTTGCTTGTTTGTGAAAGTCTTTACAGAGATCTAATGTTTCCATTGTTCAAAAATGTGTTGGACCTTCCTCTGCTTCAAAAAACACCCTCTGGGTGTTAGCCACATTATTTTAACTATTCTTGGTGGTGACAAATCATAATCTTTTGAGAAAGAACTTGATTTTATTTCAAATATTATGAAAACCCAAAGATGACTAAATGTTTTAATAACTTGGCTAATATAATTTAGGCTAAAAATGAAGTTTCAAAATATAGTAACATGATTAGCTTATTTGTGTGATTAATATGAGCTTTATTCAACAGATATTTACTGAGTGATATGTATAAAATTGTGTTTTGGTGCTAAAGTTCTCAATTTTGCAATAAAATTGCTTGGGAAGCTTTAAAAATACTAAGTCCTACTCCCATAAATAATTATTGATTTGTCTGGGTGGGGCCAAGGTATTGATGTAAAAATTAAAAAGCCTTTCCAGGTGATTATAGTGTGTAACCATGGTTGTAAATGGCTAAGGTACAATATTTGGACATCAGTAAGACAAATTAGCTGGATACAACTGATGAAAAATGCCCTTCTGTTTCCCTATGCTATGAGTTTCACCTATAGAGTCACAGTCAACAGAATAAAACTAAAAGGTAGAGAGTAAAGTACTATTGCTGAGTGTTAACTCTGTGCCAAGCAGTTTTTTTTAAAATCTCTATGTGCCCTACAGTATTTAATCCTCACAGCAACAGTATTTCATAAATGAGAAATAAAAAGTTCAGAGAGGTTGTAAAATATTGCATGCAGTCACTCAGAGAGTAAATAGCAGAGCCATGATTCATATCTAATGCTATCAGACTTCAAAATTCTTGTTCCCTTTACTCTACAATGTTGCCTCAAATAAGAGTAATAAAGGCCACGTATACATATTAAGTATGTACTTAATGGCATACATATTAAGAATGTACTTATGTATTATGTACATACAGGACTTATTATAAGTTTTATAACCACTTATTATAAGTGCTATACACATAATACATAAGTACATCCTTAATATGCATGCTTATTATTATATTATTAAGTGCTGTAAAAATGATGTAAAACAAGACTTTAATTCAGAAGGAGAGGTATTTCTAGCTGAGGATAAAAATAAATACTTTATAAGGGAGAACATTTAAGTTGGAGTATTAAGGAGTGACAGAATTTTTATAGGTGGACATAAAGAGACAGGGATTTTGAAATACAAGCAAAGAGATACAGAAATAAAATCATATAGTATATTTGAGTAATTAAGTGTGGTCTATATTAATGGTACTCAATCATGGCAGTACAACTGTGATGTTTGGAAATGAGTGAGATTAGTTTTGGTTCTATTAGAAACTAAAGCACTCTATAATGCATATAGCAATCTTTCAAAATCAGGAATAATAATGTAAATGCCATTAGTGCCTACACTGAAATTCTTGTATATTGTATGCTTAGGAAAGTTGCAGGAGATAAGCCATGGTAGAGAGTATTAGTGCTAACCAATACTTTTAGTCCTCTCATTTTGGACACATTGGAAGATTGGATTCTTTCGTGTTCTTGAATTTAGGTGAAGCCAATGAAAATGAAAGAAGGAAAAGGTGTTAATAGCAGGCAGAAGTATTTACAAGCAGGTACACAATTCTACTTCCCTTTTCCTCCATGGAGGTAAGTATAGGATTCTATTACTGAGGTGGTGGTGCCACAAAATTGAATCATCCTGTATTACTGAGCTATCACATAGGGGACTGCTGCCTTGAAAAGATGACTAGGACTATAATAGACTTTGTAATATCTTCCTGTTACTTTAAAATACTGACATTTTAGTGTAGTTTCTATTATTGTCATAATCTAGCCCATAAAGACTAATACTTAAGGTTGGATATATGAATTAAAAATAGCTTGCAAAGATACTTCAATATTAGAGTATAAAGTTTAAACATGTCTCCGAAGCCCCTTCACATATCAGATTTCTACCACTGTTCAGAGAATAGATACTATAATAGGATTAATTGTATAATCACCCAATTTAACTTCTTTGAAGAATAGCATTAATTGAGATACACCGTTTTGGTATGCTTAAAATTATTATCATTCCCTTTTAGTCACAAAGTATGCAAATGATCATAACACCTTCTAGACATGTCTGATATCAGCATTAAAAGAAATTCCATAGGTTAAGAAAGGGAAAAACCGTTATTGAAATGTGACAGAATCTTACCAGTAAATACAACTGTCCAACATATAAAGTAGAGAACTATCTTTCATGCATGCTGGAAAGTACTTAACAATAAGAATTTTTCATCATCATTGTCTCCTTTATATAACGAAAATCTAGGTAACTTTCTTTCTTATCAGATTTCTCATTGCCAAAGAAAACATAAGTTTCAAATAGTCTGGCTTGTTATAGAAATGGGAGACATGCCTAGGAAATGTTTAAATGCTCATATGCTCATCTCAAGCCTTCTCTGTGCTCTGAACACAGTAATGTGAAAATAAGCTGAAACCATTTAAGGCAACTTGGCAATATTTATTGAGAAACTATACAATGTTTATATCTCTCAATGGAGTAAATTCACTTTGAGGATTCTAGCTAAAGAAAATAATGTCAAATAACAACAATTTTTAAACACAAAACATTCAGTATGGCCCTGCTGCCCTGCAATCTTGGGGCAATGCTCCTTGCGTCCCAGCTGTTTCCACTCCAACCATGACTAAAAAATCCCTAGCTATGTCTCAGGCCACAGCTCCAGAGGATGCCAGCAGTTTTCATGTGATCTTAAGCCTGTATGTGTACAGAGGACAAGAGTTGAGGCTTGAGAGTCTCTGCCTAGATTTCAAAGGATATATGGAAATGCCTGGATGTCCAGGCAGAGGTCTGCTGCAAGGGCAGAGCCCTCGTGGAGATCCTCTACTAGGGTAGTGCAGAGGGGATATGTGGGGTTGGAGCCCCTGCACAGAGTCCTCACTGGGGCACTGCCTAACGGAGCTGTGAGAATAGGGCTGCCATTATCCAGACCCCAGAATAATAGATCTACCAACAGCTTGTACTGTGTACCTGGAAAAACCAAAGGCACTCAATGCCAGCCATTGAGAGCAGGCATGGGAGCTGAGACTTGCAAAGTCACAGGGGTGGAACTCCCCGAGTCCTTAGGAGCCTACCCCTTGAATCAGTTTACCCGGGGTTTGGGACATGGAGTCAAAGGAAATTATTTTGGGGCTTTGAGATTCAACGACTGCCCTGCTGGCTTTCTGACTTGCATGGGGCCTGTAGCCTCTGTGTTTTAACTGATTTTTCCTTTTTGGAGTTGGAGTATTTAGCCAATGCCTGTATTCCCATTGTATTTTGGAAGTTATGAACTTGTTTTTTTAGTTTATAGGCTTATAGGCGGAAGGGACTTGCCTTGTCTCAGATGAGACTTTGGACTGTGGACTTTTGGGTTAATGCTGAAATGAGTTAAGACTTTGGAGTACTATTGAAAAGGAATGACTACATTTTCAATGTAAAAGGGCATGAGATTTCGGAGGGGCCAGTGGCAGAATAATATAGTTTGAATTTATGTCCCCACCAAATCTCAAGTCGAATTGTAATCTTCAATTTTGGAGAAAGGGCCTGCTGGGAGGTGATTGGATCATGAAGATGGACTTCCTCCTTGCTGTTCTCTTGATAGTGAGTGACTTCTCAAAAGTTCTGGTTGTTTAAAAGTGCATAGCACCTCCCCCTTCACTCTCTTCCTCCTGCTCTGGCCATGTAAGATATTTTTGCTTCCCTTTCTGCCATGTTTGAAAGTTTTCTGTGGCCTCTCCAGCCATGGTTCCTGTACAGCCTGTGGAACCATAAACCAATTAAACCTCTTTTCTTTACAAATTACTCAGTTTCAGGTTTTTCTTTTTAGCAGTAAGGAAACAGACTAATAGAACAGTATTTATAGTAGCAAAACATTGTCATCAATTTATCTTTCAAAATAGAAAATTTCTGAATTATAATGCATGTATTTTATTATGAA
>NW_016826654.1:0-1745 GCF_001698545.2 Rhinopithecus bieti
AAAAAAAAAGGTGCTCGATCTCATTAATCAGCAGAGAAATGCGAGTGTAGACATAAGGTGAGATCACTGCACCCCCATCAGACTGGCTGGAATGAAAGACTAACTGTATTGCGAGTTTTCCAATGTGGCACAGCTGGAACCTTCGAATATTTCTGGACCCCCATTCCTGCACAGACACCTGAGGCTGTGGCTGAAAGGTCAGATAGAATCTCCGCGAAGAGTTCCTTCAGAATTGAGATCAACCGACCGAGGAAAAGCACCCCAACCCTGGGCAGAACAGCGTTCTCAAGGTCACATGACCTCCTTCATGGCTGACACAGAGTTCCCTGAGTCTCTCCATGGGCTTAGAGAATCCAAGGAACAGCACCCCATTCCCCTGCGGCACCAGGAGAGAGCACCCACAGATAATAATTTTAGAAACCTAGCACCAAGAGAAAGCATACAGTAAACGTCTACATCAGGGAAAAGCAGAACCAGGTAAAAGCTAACACATTCTACCTGAGAGTGAGCAACATTGAAGGACAAATGCGCCCCACGGCCGACATCAGCATCCAAGGAAGAGTCCCTCGGGGGTCGAGATAAAGCCCCCAACAGTGACCCCACAAGGCTGCGATCATGCGTCTGGGGCACAGCCACCCCCACGACGTTCCATGAGCACAGACAGGGTCCCCAAGGCAGAATGCCCCCTCAAGACGGCAACTGAGCGGGAAAGAAACGCCAGGGCACCCAAGGCCGACACAGGCAACCAAGGCATGCCCCCCATCCCCGGGCTCAGGTCATTTCAGTAGGAAAAGTCCCTAGCATCACCGAGAGGGAGCCCACAAGAAAAGCCCCCAGCCCAACAACATAGCCGAGACCGGGTGCCCACGGAAAACGCTCCCCCATGGCTAACACAGGCTCCCATGGCGGTGTTCCCAGAGCGGAGCCACTTCCCCAAGGGAGCCCTACCACACACCGGACAGAGAACACCACAGAAAAGATGCTTTCCAAGGAAAAAGGACACTTTCCGGGATGAAATTAAAAGTATCCAGGGAAAAACTGCCCACTCATAGTCCTGAAGTCCTGACCTTGCTGGAAGAGAGACGTCGGCACCTCACAAAATGGCAGTGAAACTATGGCGCCTCCCTACTGGTGGCACTTTATAGAAACCTGCCCTCTGGGAGTTGTGGGAAATGTGCCCCCTAGGGCACCTGGGAGTGATGTGCATGGGGAGGCGTCTCACCAGAAGCAGTGATCCGTTTGGCCCAAGGAGGATGGAAGGAAGGGAAATAGCCAGCCACAGCGTGCCTGCCCCAGCCGAACATTGGGAACCTGTTGGGGGCACCAGGGTCCTGAGGAGAAGCCTCGTGCCCCAGAGAACCAGGAAATGCAGCCTTCTCCTTCGCTGACTCTGTCGCCTTCTACAGGCGACCTTTAGTAACAACTGCACAGCAACATAAGCAGAGGAACACAGAACCTTCTCACACAGCGGGATGAAATCGCCTGGGTAACATAATGAGTCCCCGGCTCTACAAAGCAACCAACCAATCAAAAAAAGAAAGAGAAAGAAACAAAGAGAGAGAGAGAGAGAGAAAGAAAAGAAAAGAAAAGAAAAGAAAAGAAAAGAAAAGAAAAGAAAAGAAAAGAAAAGAAAAGAAATGAAACGGAAGAAGGAAGGAAGGAAGGAAGGAAGGAAGGAAGGAAGGAAGGAAGGAAGGAAACAAGGAAAGAAAGAAAGAAAGAAAGAAAGAAAGAAAGAAAGAAAG
>NW_016826655.1:0-1639 GCF_001698545.2 Rhinopithecus bieti
CTGCTAAGAGAATAAAGTACCTCAGAATACAACTTAGAAGGAATGTGAAGAAACTCTTCAAGGAGAACTCAAACCACTGCTCAAGGAAATAAGAGAGGACATAAGCAAATGTAAAAAGCTTCCATGCTCATGGATCGAACGAATCAATAGTGGAAAGACAGCAATACTGCCCAAAGTAATTTATAGATTCAATGTTATCCCTATCAAGCTACTATTAGTTTTCTTCACAGAATGCAGAAAAAAACTACTGTAAAATTCATATGAAACCAAAAGAGAGGCTGCATAGCAAAGACAACGAAAAAGCTTAAGATTGCTCCAAAGCTGCAGGCATGATGCTATCTGAGTTCAAAATGCATTACAAGGTTACAGTAAGCAAAAGAGCATGGTACTTGTACCGAAGCAGATGTATAGACTAATGGAACAGAACAGTGGCCTCAGGAATAATACCACACATCTACACAATGTGATTTTTAATAGGCCTGAAACAAGCAAGCAATGGGGAAATGATTTTCCCTTTAATGAATGATATTGGGAAAACTGGTTAGCCAGACACAGAAAACTGAAACTGGGCCACTTGCTTACACCTTATGCAAAAATCAACTGAAGATAAATAAAAGACTTAAACGTAAGAATTAAAACCGTATAATTCCTAAAACGAAACCTAGGCAATACCATTCAGGATATAAGCATGTGCAAAGACTTCACGTTTAAACGTTAGAAGCAATAGCAATAAAAGCCACAGTTGACAAATAGGTACTAATTAAACTTAGGAACTTCTGCCCAGCCAAATAAATTTTCATTAGTGTGAACAGACAACCTATAGAATGGGTGAACAATTTAGCAATCGATCTATCTGAAGCAAGGCTAATATCCAGTATCTCACTGAAACTTAAGTTTACAAGAAAAAATAAATAAAAAAACAAAACCTTCATCAAGCAGTGGGCAGAGGATATGAACAGACAATTCTCAAAAGACTTTGGGGCAGCCAATAAACATATGAAAAAAATGCTCATCATCATTCTTTATTAGAGAAATACAAGTCAAAACCACATTGAGGTACCATCTCATACCAGTTAGAATGGCGATCATTAAAAGCCAGAAAACAGCAGATGCTGGAGAGGATGTGGAGAAATAGGAAGGCTTTTACAGGGTCAGTGGGAGTGTTAATTATTTAACCCTTGTGGAAGACAGTGTGGCGATTCTTCAAGGATCTAGAACTAGAAATACCATTTGATCCAGCAATCCCATTACTGGGCATATAACCAAGGGACTATAAATCATTCCGCTACAAAGACAAAGGAACATGTATGTTTATTACAGCATTCTTCACGGTAGCAAAGACTTGAAAACAACCAAAATGTGCACCAATGATAGACTGGATAAGTAAAATGTGGCACATACACACCATGGAATCATAGGCAGCCATAAAAATTGATGAGTTCATGTCTTTTGCAGGGACATGAATGAAGCTGGAAACCATCATTCTCAGGAAACTATCACAAAAACAGAAAACCAAAGACCACCTGTTCTCATTTTTAAGTGGGAGTTAGCAGTGAGAACACATGGACTCGGGGAGAAAAGCATTACATGGTGGCGGGTGGTGGGATCCCTTGAAATGTATGTGAATTTTAGAATTGGT
>NW_016826656.1:0-842 GCF_001698545.2 Rhinopithecus bieti
CAGGGATGGCTTCCCAGAGGAGGTGTCACTGTCCCCATTGCTAGGACTGGCCCCGGAGAAACTCATTCCTCCCCCGCTCCCCCCAGTGCTCAGCCCCCTGTGGTGGTGGCGTCCAGCGGCGCCTGGTCAAGTGTGTCAACACCCAGACGGGGCTGCCAGAGGAAGACAGTGACCAGTGTGGTCATGAGGCGTGGCCTGAGAACTCCCGACCGTGTGGCACCGAGGATTGTGAGCCCGTCGAGCTTCCCCGTGAGTCCCCTGACCCCAAGCTCTCTGCTGAAGTGAGGTGGGGCAGGGAGGGCAATGGGGAAATGGGGTTGTCAAACCATTGCGTCTGGGCTCAGGAGCCATGTGGCCACTGAAAATCCTGATGCCACAGGATGCCATGCTGGAGGCTGGGCTGTGCTGGGGGTCAGTCAAGGGGAGTCCCAGTCACACAACATCCTGCAGGCAGCTGTCTGACCTCGGGGGAGTAGAGGGAGCAGCCCTGGCCCCTGATTTGCTGTGTGAACCTGGGTAAGCTCTTTCCCCTCTGGGTCTCAGTCTTCACAGTGAGACCAGGGATGTCCCTGAGGCTGTGTGAAAACTGGGCCTGGGTGAGTCCCTGTCCCCATTCCTGGCCTGTCCATTCCCTGGCCAGAGGACTGCCTAGAGTGAGCAATGGAGCCGCAGGAAGGGCCTCCCTTCCAGGATCCTGCTGATGAGCTAATGGGGTTTGAGGCAGGAAGGGCCTCCCTTCCAGGGTTCTGCTAATCCCAGTGGTGGGGGGTTTCCTGGCCAGCTGGGTCCTGGTGGAAGGGCCTGGGCTAGAGGTGGTTCTGCACAACCCTGCTGCTGCCTCC
>NW_016826657.1:0-1090 GCF_001698545.2 Rhinopithecus bieti
AAAATAAAAAAAAGAAAGTACAATTCATATTTTTTCTATTCTTTGGGTTTTATTGAGCTTTTAATTTTTTGGTTGCCTGAGTATTCGTGAGTATTATCTGTGTACCTGAAAATAAGATATATATTCTCTACTACAGGTGTACAGAGTTTGATACAACTATAAGAGACATCTTATAAATTGCATTTATTAGTTTGTCTATATTCTTACTAAATTTGTGACTATTTGATTTGCCTTGAATTGAGAGTGATACGTTAACGTTTCCTATTTTTTGTATGTTTCCACCTATTTCTTCTTGCATTTCCTATAGTTTCTGCTTTATGAAAATTGTTGATGTTTTTGAGTATATAAATACTAATATCAGTTTTATATTTATTACAAATTATAGCTTCTGGTATTATAAAGTATCCTTTTATAAAATTCTTTTAAGACATTTTGGGTTGAATCCTATCTTGTAAAACATAAAAATATACTTATTTCTGTTTCTTTGTATTTGTCTGGTGTACATCTTTGTATCCTTGTATTTTTAGCTTTTTTGAATCTTTTGGGTTTGGTTTTGTTTGGCTTTTTCAGAAAACCTGAAAATGTTTTTCTTTTAACAGATATGTTAAGCTCATTTATTTTATAGATACCACTGTGTAAGCTGTTCTCTCTCACTCTTCCTACCTCTCTCTTTCTCTCAGTATATTTTTGATATTTAGAAAGAGTTTTATTTTTATGGTAATATTTACATTTAATAAAACACCTCATATAATACTCTTTTTTTTTTTCTTATCCCTTTGGTATTCTTTTTTTTTTTATATACTTTATTTTCTAGGGTACATGTGCACAATGTGCAGGTTCGTTGCATATGTATACATGTGCCATGTTTGTGTGTTGCACCCATTAACTCATCATTTACATTAGGTATATCTCCTAATGCTACCCCTCCCCCTCCCCCCACCCTACAACAGGCGCCATTGTGTTATGTTCCCCTTCCTGTGTCCAAGTGTTCACATTGTTCAAGTCCCACCTATGAGTGAGAACATGTGGTGTTTGGTTTTCTGTTCTTGCGATAGTTTGCTGAGAATGATGGTTTCCAGCTGCATCCATG
>NW_016826658.1:0-2113 GCF_001698545.2 Rhinopithecus bieti
TGTGTGTGTGTGTATAATTCAAGGAACTTCTTTTACTTGAAATTCTCTCTTTTGTCCCCATAAATGACTTTCTGAGCATCACATTGCATTGACAGCCAAGAACTGGTAGTATAAAAAAGAAATTAAAAACTTAAATCTTGAAAATGGAGAGATGAACATACCAAAAATACCAGAAAATTCTGCTTCACTAAGAGCTCGAGACATATTAAGCCTTTTCTAAGGTACTTAAAGTAATAACTCATATTTTTCAAAAAGAAATATAAACAACAGGTGACAAATATAGTGATTTTAAAAAGCTAAACAAAAGAAGGAGTTGGGTGAGATATACAAGAAAATTTAAGTAACAAGAAAACAGAATTCTACCTGTCTTTAGATATAGAGGACACTCTATAGTACTAAAGTCCATAATCAATAATGAAAATGCAATACTTGTGAATATCTATGTACAAAATAATTTGACAATCACAATATAAACCAGAAATCATGAAGATAAAAGGGGTCTTATAAAATACACTGGTAATAAGAGAATGCAACATACTACTCTCAGTTCAAGAGAAGTAAAGTGAAATATACTATTTCCATACACAATAGGGCAATAGGGTATAATTATGCACATGGGCTATGGAGTCCGACACAAAGTTCCAAATTCTAATTCTGCCATGTCTAGCAAGTTATTTTAGGGGCAACTTAAATCTTGCTGTCTTCATGTGTAAAAGGAGACAATACAAGAATCTGCCATATAATTTTATTATAATATAAGGAATATATGTGATAATCCAGACAAAAGATTTAACGTGAATCCTATCACACAGAAATTTTTAAGGAATTATTAGCTAGTATTATTTAAATAAGAATATTGTGATGGGGTTCATGACATAGTACCCCAAATTATGACATCTTGGCCTATTTAATTTTTTAAGCACACGAAATTTGAGAAATGGTAGGTGCTAGCAGGACTCTGTGACCTTCACCTGATGCAGGTCATAAGACTCCCAAATGAGAAGTGCCCTCCTTATGCCCAGAGGAAAGGAGCAACCTTATCTCTGAAAATGGAGAAATGCCAAGAAAAATCTGAAAGAACAGCTCTTGCTAAATTCCCCTTAGTTTTACTACTAGTAACTAATAGATCTTTTGAGCCAATGACATTTTCCCATGACTCCCTACACTTCTTTAAACCTAAAGACACTCAGGTTTATCTGTTTCTTCAGATCTTCATTTCCTTGTAAAGGTTCCCGTGTAATGTAAAACTTACATTAATTAAAGTTGTACACTTTTCTCCTTCTAATTTGTCTTTTGATACAGGACACCTAGCCAAGAAGTTAGAAGGGTAGAAATAAAGTATATTTTTTACTCTTCTACAATTGCCTTTTATTTACTTACTTCTTTTACAATGCTTTGTTTTAATTTTACAACTGACTTTAATTTAGTTATTACAGAAATTTTCTAACACATTCAAGAAGTGAGAACATTTTCCTACAACTTAAAAATCCAGAAGCAACTGGAAAAGAATTATTTGATTTTAAAGAGATATGTCCAAAAGCTAACCCACCAACCAAATATAAAAACTATAAATAATATATAAAGACAAATATCAAACTTTGAAAATCAGCAACTCATTTTACTTATTAACTTAAAATTTATTTTGGAGGTACATTTCTCTAAGTGGCTAATTTTAATGTTTGGTTCATACTAAAGATTACAGAAGCCTAAACATTTTTTCACCTTGTTCTCTGTTAGCATTTGCCAATTCTCACATACATGTCAATCCTTTATTTTTTGACTAATGGCAACTAATGTTAACTCAAGTTTACTCAGTAACAAATGAAAAATATGAATATGTTTCCCAATATTTGTCTAAATTGAGATCTGCTCACACGAGAAAAAAATCTAGTTATTGCCACCGTGCTGAGAAATATAACAAAGAGATGAATGCAAGTGTGCAGAACCAAAATTGGAGAAAGATAATGAAGAACTATGTGAGTTGCCATACACTCTAATACCAGTTCAGTTGTCTGTTTTCACTAACTGCATTCTAACTGAAATCAGTTGCTTAATTTATCTGTTTTTGTTATTCATAAATATTGGCCTAGGTAAATTAAATAAATATATATAT
>NW_016826659.1:0-2677 GCF_001698545.2 Rhinopithecus bieti
AGTAACACTCCAACAGGAGAAACAAAAATAAAGCCGTACCCAGACATCTTGTAGTGAGGTTGTAAAACACAAAAAACAAGGACAAAACCATAAAACAACTAGAAACAACAGATTATCTATGAAGGAATAATACTGAGACTATCAGATTTCTTTTTCTTTTCTTTTTTTTTTTTTTGAGAAGGAAGCTCACTCTGTCACCCAGGCTGGAGTGCAATGGCACGATCTCAGCTCACTGCAACCTCCACCTCCTGGGTTCAAGAGATTCTCCTGCCTCAGCCTCCTGAGTAGCTGGAATTACAGGCGTCCACCACCATGCCCAGCTAATTTTTGTATTTTCAGTAGAGATTGGGTTTCACCATGTTGGTCAGGCTGATCTCCAACTCCTGACCTTGTGATCTGCCCACCTTGGCCTCCCAAAGTGCTGGGATTACAGGTGTGAGCCACCGCACCAGGCCCTAGACTCAGATTTCTTATCAGCAACAATAGAGGTCAAAAGACAATGGTGGCCAGGAGTCGAGGCTCACACCTGTAATCCCAACGCTTTGGGAGGCTGAAGTGGGTGGATCACTTGAGGTCAGGAATTCGAGACCAGCCCGGGCAACATGGCAAAACTGCATCTCTACAAAAAATACAAAAAAATTAGCCAGGTATGGTTGTGTGCACCTGTGGTCCCAGCTACTCAGGAGGCTGAGGCAGGAGGATCGCCTGAGTCCCAGGGGCAGAGGTTGCAATGAGCTGAGATCTTGCCACTGCACTCCAGCCTGGGCAACAGAGTAAGACCCTGTCTACAAAAAAAAAAAAAAAAAGTGTTACAAATTTAACAATACCTGGTTAAAAAAAATATATATATATATGGCATAAAATTTCCAAAATGGTATAAGGAAGAAAATGGTGGCTGGGTGCAGTGGTTCATGCCTGTAATCTGTAATCCCAGCACTTTGGGAGGCCAAGGCAGGCAGATCACCTGAGGTCAGGAGTTCGAGACCAGCCTGGCCAACATAGTGAAACCTCATCTCTACTAAAAGTACAAAAATTAGCTGGGCGTGGTGGTGGGCACCTGTAATCCCAGCTACCCGGGAGGCTGAGGCAGGAGAATCACTTGAACTCAGGAGGCAGAGGTTGCAATGAGCATAGATCCTGCCACTGCACTCCAGGCTGGGTGACAGAGAGAGACTCTATCTCGGAAAAAAAAGAAAAAAAGAAAATGGCAAAGGAATAAATAACACTGTACTGGAAATTGGAAAAGGAAAACAGTTAACACAGGAAACCATGGAAACAGCACATTTTCTTTATATATATACATATATCTTGCAACACTGAGGCTGTAGCCTCTGAGAGCTGGCATCCTGTCTTGTTATACCCCCATGTGTATACAACAGCACCTGACACAAAGAAGTTGCTCATGAGCCCAGTGCAGTGGCTCATGCCTGTTATCCCAGCACTTTGGGAGACTGAGGCGGGAAGATCACTTGAGCCAAGGAGTTTGAGACCATACTGGGTAACATAGGGAAACCCTGTCTTTACAAAAAAAAACGAAAACAAAAAATAGCAGGCATGGTGGCGCGTGCCTGCAGTCACAGCTACTTGGGAAGCTGAGGTGGGAGGATCACCTGAGCCCAAGAGTTCGAGGCTGCAGTGAACAACAATCACACACTACGCTCCAGCCTGAGCTGGAGACACTGGAGTCAAAAAAATTGCATCCCCCCCAGATTCTGATATATAAACATGCATGTCACTTTTTATATATTACTGAGTTCTATTTTTGTCTATAACGTAACTTTCAAGACCCTGTCTCAAAAAAGGTAAAATAAATCCCATTCCAGCAGATATAGCTTAAAAAAAAAAAAAAAAAAAGAATATAAATAGTTCTTGCCTGGCACAGAGGCTCACACCTGTAATCCCAGCATTTTGGGATGCCGAGGTGGGCGAATCACTTGAGGCCAGGAGTTCAAGACCAGCCAGGCCAACATGGTGAAACCCCATATCTACCAAAAATGCAAAAAAATTAGACGTGGTGGCTCACACCTGTAATCCCAGCTCATTGGGATGCTGAGGCAGGAGAATCACTTGAACACGGGAGGCAGAGGTTGTAGTGAGCCGAGATCGTTCCACTGCACTCCACCCCAGGCAACAAAGCGAGATTCCGTCTCAAAATAAATAAAAATAAATAAATAAATGCTGGCCATGATGGCTCACACTTGTAATTCCAGCACTTTGGGAGGCTGAGTAGAACAGACCATTTGAGCCCCCGAGTTCAAGACCAGCCTGCGCAGCATGGTGAAACCCCATCTCTACAAATACAAAATACCCCATCTCTAAAATACAAAAATTGGTTGGGTGTGGTGGTGGGCGCCTGTAGTCTCAGCCACTTGGGAGGCCGAGGCAGGAGAATCGCTTGAACCTGGGAGTCGGAGGTTGCGGTGAGCCGAGATCGTGCCACTGCACTCCAACCTGACAACACAGCAAGGCTCCTTCTCAAAAAAAAAAAAAAAAAAAAAAAAAAAATAGCTCTTTTTTTTTTTTTTCTTTTTTTTTGGAGACAGGGTCTTGCTCTGTCACCCAGACTGGAATGCAGTGGTGCAATCATAGCTCACTGCAGCGCTGACTTTTGGGGCTCAAGAAATCCTCCCACCGCAGCCTCCCAAGTAGTTGGGACCAAAAGCATGCACCACTCCGC
>NW_016826660.1:0-2790 GCF_001698545.2 Rhinopithecus bieti
TCCCTTACCCTGCTCAAGGACAGAGCCCAGATGAGTCAGGTTCCGGATACCGCTCCTGAAACAGGGCAAGTCCGTCAGCAGACAGTTACAATCGAGGAGAAAGATCTAGACCAATGAGGCGAGAACAAGTCGTATCTTAAGAGTTTCCATAGTTCCCCCAAAGCCCCCTAGAAATCAACACCTTCCATAATTCCTTTGAAGCAATGTTCTCCTAAAAACAAAGGTCCACCTCCCATACAGCACCCATACAGCACATATCAGCGTCAGTGAAACTAAACCTGGACAGCAAGATCAAGGAATTAATTCAATCATTCATCCCGCATGTATCTGTTGAATGCTTACCAGGTACAAGACACTGACCTAGGTGCTAAAACCCAGAACTCAGTCTCACCAGAAGGAGAGCAGGACAAAAAAATATGGCAGTGTCTCATCCACCGCCATACCACCCTGAACACGCCTGATCTCCTCTGATTTTGGAAGCTGAGCAGGGCCAGGCCTGGTTAGTACTGGATAGTAGAAATGGTAGTGTCTCCTCAGATTCAAAGATGAGGGTCATGGGGTCATCAAACTAAGGGCACAGCTGACTTCCAACTGCTCACTCTTCAGACAAACCCTGAAGACATTGAAGAACAGAAAAGGTAACTCTCTTCATATAAATACACTGATTTTCTTTGAGGCAGAACTGACATCCTGACAACCAGTTGCCACTACTATCCCAAAGCAGCTGCTAACCCAGGAAACAGCAAAAATGTCTACAGTGACTTAAGAAGCCAATAACAAAAGCAGGTGCCAGGTTCAGGGTCCTATTCAGGGAGCAACAAAGATCACTTTCTTCATTGTCTTCCCCTGGCAGCAGTGTCTGGTGGAGAGAAGGGTTGAATTACACCTTGTCCTTCTGGTCTGCTGGACAGAAAATGAGTTTGCCATCTGAAGAAAGGGCTGTCCCCAGGGCCATAGCTGCCTCTGCAGGGCTGAAGAAAGGAAGACAAAAGAAGTCAGGCTTCTTACTTAGAAGGAAAGGGCTGAAATGGCAAGACCAAGTGAGGCTTTAAAGACAATTAAGTGTAGGTCTGGCAAAAAGGATACAAAGAGCTCTGCTCACCCTGTGGCCACCCCAGGCCTGGGAAATTACTTGATGTGGATTAGACCTATGCTACAGGGCCCAACAAGAGGCTTTAAAAGAGCCCACGCTTTAGGCTACAGACCATCAAATAAGCTCACCCTCCTTGAGCCTTTTCTTTTTGGCTGTGGGTCCAAAGAGAAATGGTTGGCTCCTTTGAGTCCTTTCCTCCCTAAGGTGCTTATGTAATACTACAAGATCAAATGAGGTAAGAAGCACTGAGCACCTGAGAGAGAAGGCAAAACACTTGCTTTTAGGATAAATCTGTACCTACAGAACCTCAGATTCTAGCCCCACCTGAGACTAAGTTTCCCCTCTCAGTTTATAAAATCCCCAAATAACCTAAAAGCCTCATTGCCAGGCATTCTGAGGACCTAGGAAAAGATCACAGTAAGAGTCACCTTCCAGGCCAGGCGCGGTGGCTCAAGCCTGTAATCCCAGCACTTTGGGAGGCCGAGGCGGGCGGATCACGAGGTCAGGAGATCGAGACCATCCTGGCTAACACGGTGAAACCCCGTCTCTACTAAAAAAATACAAAAAACTAGCCGGGCGAGGTGGCGGGCGCCTGTAGTCCCAGCTACTCGGGAGGCTGAGGCAGGAGAATGGCGTAAACCTGGGAGGCGGAGTTTGCAGTGAGCTGAGATCTGGCCACTGCACTCCAGCCTGGGCAACAGAGCAAGACTCCTTCTCAAAAAAAAAAAAAAAAAAAAAGAGTCACCTTCCACTGGAACGAGGTTATAGATCTCTAGCAGAGAGATGGAAGAGTAGGACATTTATTTCCACAAAGGCATATTGAAACAGCCAGGTGTAACAGAGGTCAGGTCAACAGCTTCTTACCTCCCGCAAGAACAGTTTCTCTCATCAACTCCATCTAAACCCAGAGGATACAGCTGTACCACTAAGTCAGCTAAAGGTCAGTGCCAGATTAGAAGAACCACATTTGGTTATTCTGAAAACCTAATGGAAGAAAAGTGCTTGCTGGCTCAACTCACCTGGGCTGTTCTGCCAGCAAATCAAACAAGTCTCCAGAAACACAGGCCACCAACTGCCTTCTTTTTTTTTTTCCTTTTTTAATTTGTTTAAGTCACTGGGTTTGTGATGAAGTTCTGGTAGCATTCTTTTGTTGCTTTTCAGCAGAGGAAGAAAACAAAATAAACATTTTCAGAAGTCAGATTCCAGACACCAAAATAACATAATGGAATTTTCCTATGAAGCTGCCTTTTGCTAACAATGAGGCTATATTTAAAAGAAAGTCCAAGATAGAATGTATGGTGGCGAATCCAGAATGGTAGTGTATGAATTCTGAGGAACTTTTACTCTGACGTCTAAGATAAAATTCTGTGGGAGAACATCACAATGTTGAGGAAATGCTAAAAGTACCTAACAAGGAGAATCTCAATGAGGGTGTCAACATCTGTTTAAAAGTAGTGGGTACATATGTATCTGCTACACATTATCTGTACTTGTCTATATGCTTGAAATACACAAAATTAAAATTACAGCAATGTGACTAGAAATATTCCATAGAGTTTAAAAAAGAAAAAAAAAATTAAAGCAATGAATCAAAGTATCCATCAAATTTACAAGTATACATACCTTTTGAAACAACAATTCCACATTTAAGAATTTTACAGGCCGGGCGCGGTGGCTCACGTCTGTAATCCCAGCAC
>NW_016826660.1:6992-9571 GCF_001698545.2 Rhinopithecus bieti
AGGGAGGGAGGGAGGGAGGGAGAAAGGAAAGACCAAAGAAAGGAAATGAAAGAGAAAAGGGAAGGAAAAAGAAAAAAGAAAAGAAAAGAAAAGAAAAGGGAAGGAGGGAAGGAAGGAAGGAAGGAAGGAAGGAAGGAAGGAAGGAAGGAAGGAAGGAAGGAAGGAAAGAAGGGAGGGAGGGAGGGAGGAGAGGAGAGGAAGAAAAGGGAAAAGGGGAAGGGAAGCAGAGGAGAGAAGAGAGGAAAGGAGAGGAGAGGAGAAGAGAGGAGAGGAGAAAGGAGAAAGGAGGGGAAAGGGGAAATGAAAGGGAAAAGAAGAAAGGAAGGAGGGAGGGAGGGAGGAAGGGGAGGAGGAGGAGAGGAAGAGGGAGAAGGAGGAGGAGAGGAACAGGAGAAGAAGAAGGAGGAAGAAAGAAGGAAAAGAAGAAGAAAATAAAGGAAGACAAATATTTGTGGGTACGCAGTAGGTGTATATATTTATGGGTTACATGAGATATTTTGATATAGGCATGTAATGTATACTAATCACATCAGGGTAAATAGGGTATCCATCGCCTCAAAAAATTTGTGTTTCAAACAATCCAGTTAAACTCTTTTAGTTATTTTTAAATGAACAATTAAATTATTTTTACTATAGTCGCCCTGTTGCACTAGTGAATACTAGGTTTTATTTAGTCTTTTAATTTTTTTGCATCCATTAACCATCCCCCACTTGCCTGTGATTCCAACTCCCCTTCCCAACTGCAGTGACATGATCTCAGCTCACTGCAACCTTCACCTTCCGGGTTCAAGCAATTCTCGTGCCTCAGCCTCCCAAGTAGCTGGGACTACAGGTGTGTGCCACCATACCTGGCTCGTTTTTGTATTTTTAGTGGAGACGGGGTTTCGTCATGTTGGCCAGGCTGGTCTTGAACTCCTAACCTCAAATGATCCACCCACCTCAGCCTCTCAAAGTGCTGGGATTACAGATGTGAGCTATTGTGCCCAGCCCACATTTTCTTTATCCATTCATCTGTTGATGGACACTTACGTTGCTTCCAAATCTTGGCTATTGCGAACAGGCTGCAATAAACATGGGAGTCCAGATAGCTCTTCAATATACTGATTTCCTTTCTTTTGGGTATATACCTAAGGAGTGGGGTTACTAGACTGTATGGTAGCTCTATTTTTAGTTCTCCAAATCATTCTCCATAGTGGTTGTATAAGCTCAGTTCTGGATACATTACATGCAAATTTCTGTAGGTGACAAAGTGGAAAAGGACAGTAGACATTTGGAAATACACGTTTGGACCTGGGGGAAAAGCTCATATGATAGGTAGTTACAGATTCTGATAAGAGAGGCATCACAGTACACACAGATGAAGTTCCTAAATGAAATTACCAGAGTAGGCCGGGCTCGGTGGCTCAAGCCTGTAATCCCAGCACTTTGGGAGGCCGAGACGGGTGGATCACAAGGTCAGGAGATCGAGACCATCCTGGCTAACCCGGTGAAACCCCGTCTCTACTAAAAAATACAAAAAACTAGCCGGGCGAGGTGGCGGGCGCCTGTAGTCCCAGCTACTCGGGAGGCTGAGGCAGGAGAATGGCGTGAACCCGAAAGGCGGAGCTTGCAGTGAGCTGAGATCCGGCCACTGCACTCCAGTTTGGGCGACAGAGCGAGACTCCGTCTCAAAAAAAAAAAAAAAGAAGAAATTACCAGAGTAAGGCCGGGCGCGGTGGCTCAAGCCTGTAATCCCAGCACTTTGGGAGGCTGAGAGGTCAGGAGATCGAGACCATCCTGGCTAATACGGTGAAACCCCGTCTCTACTAAAAAACACAAAAAACTAGCCGGGCGACGAGGCGGGCGCCTGTAGTCCCAGCTACTCGGGAGGCTGAAGCAGGAGAATGGCGTAAGCCCGGGAGGCAGAGCTTGCAGTGAGCTGAGATCCGGCCACTGCACTCCAGCCTGGGCCAGAGCCAAACTCCGTCTCAAAAAAAAAACGAAATTACCAGAGTAGGTCAGCTCATCCAGAGATAGCACACAGTCAGGGAAGGAAAGAGGTCCAAATGGTGTTAAATGCTGTGACAAGATGAAACAGCATGAGAACAAAAAGAGGCTGCTGAGTTCTGCAAGCAAGTCATCACACGCAAGAGCCTTTCTTTGGGATGGCGGGCACAAAGCTTGGCTATAGTGGTTCACGATGACTAAAGGAGTAGAAGAAAGGCTGTTGAGATAGTTTGGTGGTAAAGAAAAAAAAGCACAGAGAGTTAGTCTGAGGAAGAGATAAGCTTAAAGGAATTTTTATCTTAGGATGGAGAAAACCTGAACATATTTACAAAGAGTCACTAGGAAGGGAGGAACTAAGAACACAAAAAATATATGTATATGCCCAGAGACCTGCCTCTGAAATAGGAGGGAATGTGGTAAGGACTGGTAAAGGCTACAGATAAATTGAGATGTAAAAGGCTAAATGACTTATTGAGAGTTTATAAGGTGGGGTGGAGCAACAAGTTTGAAGAGAATGGTGAAAGTCTGGAATGGCTGCTGTAGAAAAAAATGAATGGCAGTCAACCAGAAGAGAATAAAAAGGTTTCAGGATA
>NW_016826661.1:0-841 GCF_001698545.2 Rhinopithecus bieti
CATGAAATAACAAACTCAACATTGTCTTTATCTGAAGGTATGGCACATTCAGCTCAAGGGTCCCTGAGTGTCTGGTGGAGTAAGTTGTACTTGCCTTGGACTGGACCAGATAGCAGCAGCAGACACCTAGATGATTTCACAGAGGTTGGCAGTAAGTTAAGGACAATACAGAGTGGCGAGATGAAAAATGACATAATGAGATTGCCATAGAAATTTCCAGGAGGCATCTGTGGGGGAATGCTAAAACCAGTTTGACCTCACATCACTTACCTAGAAAAGAGAGACACTGTAACAAGGATCTGTAGACCACAGACTTCTACCTGAAGTATGTGTGCTATAAATATACGTTTTACAAGTGCAAGGGACTATGATATGCCTCTTGAAACACCAGTTTAGAAGAAAGGAAGTTTTGTATTCTGGAAAAGATGAAAGATACAATCCGTAAGGAAAGGCATTCTGAGGCACCGATAGATATGGCGACTAAGTTGAACAGATTAAGCCCGGCATAATGACTCATGCCTGTAATAACAGCAGTTTGGAGGGCTGAGGCAGACAGTTGCTTGAGCCCAGGAGTTTGAGACCAGCCTAGGTAACATGGGGAAATAAGAAACACATCTGTACAAAGAAATAGAAAAATTAGCTGGCTGTGGTGGTATGTGCCTGTATTCCCAGCTAGTCTGGAGGCTGATGGCAGACAATCACCTGAGGCCAGTTGGGGTCAAGGCAGCATGTAGCTCATATGCCACCACTGCACTCTGGCCTAAGGGAGAGCATGAGACTCTGTCTCAGGAAAAAAAAAAAAAAAAAGGTAGAAAGATTGAGAAAAGTCAACTGAAAGGGA
>NW_016826662.1:0-842 GCF_001698545.2 Rhinopithecus bieti
GCAACCTCTGCCTCCTGGGTTCAAGCAATTCTCCTGCCTCAGCCTCCTGAGTAGTTAGATTACAGGTACCTGCCATCACACCCGGCTAATTTTTTGTATTTTTTTTTTTTTTAGTAGAGACAGTGTTTCACCATGTTGGCCACACTGGTCTCGAACGCCTGACCTCAGATGATCCACCTGCCTTGACCTCCCAAAGTACTGAAATTACAGGCATGACGCACCACACCCAGCCTGACTTGGCACATTTTTAAACCATAAAAATGTCAGCTCCTTGAAGTTCACTACTTCGCCAAAGAAGATACACAAATGGCAATGCACATGAAAATATGTTCAAAATTTAAAAATTAGTTGGGTGTGGTGGCATGGACCTGTAGTTCCAGCTACTCAGGAGGCTGAGTTGGCAGGATCACTTGAGCCCAGGAGGCTGAGCTGCAGGGAGCTGTGACTGCCCTACTGCACCCTTGCCTGGACCACAGAGCAAGACCCTGTCTCAAAAAAAAAAAAAGAGAAAAGAAAAAAGTTGTTTAACATTATTAGACATTAAGGAAACGCAAATTAAAGCAACAATTAAATACTACTACACACCTACTAGAATGGCTAAAATTTTTTTGAAGTGATAATGAGAGGTGACAACGTGCTAGCAGCCCTCCCTCTCGGCGCCTCCTCGGCCTCGGCATCCACTCTGGCGGCGCTTGAGGAGCCCTTCAGCCCGCCACCGCACTGTGGGAGCCCCTCTCTGGGCTGGCCGAGGCCGGAGCCGCCTCCCTCCGCTTGCAGGGAAGTGTGGAGGGAAGACGTGCGGGCGGGAACCGGGCTGCGCGCGGCGCGCGCGATGGCGCGGG
>NW_016826663.1:0-1449 GCF_001698545.2 Rhinopithecus bieti
GAGGTGGAGTTTCACTCCTGTTGCCCAGGCTGGACTGCAATGGTGTAATCTTGGCTCGCTGCAACCTCTGCCTCCCAGGTTCAAGCAATTCTCCTGTTTCAGCCTCCTAAGTAGCTGGGATTACAGGCTCCCGCCACCACCCCCAGCTTATTTTTATGTATTTTTAGCAGAGACGGGGTTTCGCCATGTTGGCCAAGCTGGTTTCAAACTCCTGAAGTCAGGTGATCCGCCCACCTCAACCTCCCAAAGGGCTGGGATTTACAGGCGTGAGCCAGCGCGCCTGGCCATTGTTGAATTCTTAATTAGAAATTGTTTGAAACAAATCTTAAATGCAAAAGTCAAAAATAGGTCGGGTGCCATGGTTCACGCCTGTAATCCCAGCACTTTGGGAGGCTAAGGCAAATGGATCACTTGAGGTCAGGAGTTTGAGACCAGCCTAGACAATGTGGTGAAACCCTGTCTCTACTGAAAAAAAAAAAAAATTAGCTGGGTGTGGTAGCATGTACCGGTAGTCCTAGCTACTCAGGACTTTCCTGGTTGGAGAATTGCTTGAACCCCGGAGGTGGAGGATTGCAGTGAGCTGAGATGGTGCCACTGCACTCCAGCTTGGGCAATAGGCTATCTCAAAACAAAAAACACAAACAAAAAAACCAAATAATAGATTCTACTTCTCCTTTAAAGAGCGTTTTACTTTCTTTAGATATAGGACAATGTCGATAATTATGTATTATATACAGCTGGAAATTAAAAGCTCAGGAACAAATATAATATTTGACGGAACTGAACTTATGTATTTTGAATTAAGGTCATTTGTGGTCAAAATTAGTTAAAAGGATTATTTAGTCTTGTTTAGTCATGTTCATGTCATAAATTTCTCCAAAGAGATTATATAATATTTTATAATTTGAAATGTTTCTCAAATATATAAAATGATTTTTGACTATAATAACTTTGACTCAGATTTATACTCTACAATTAGTCTTGGTGGACTTTTCTTGTTTTTTGGGGCTTTTTAATTTAAAAAATTTTTAGATACAAAGTCTCTCTCTGTTACCCAGGCTGGTCTTGAACTCCTGGGCTCAAGCAGTCTTCCCACCATAGCCTTGGGAGGAGCTGGGACTGCAGGCTCTTGCCATTGTACTCAGCTTAAAAAAGTAATTCCCTCATATAAACTTTATATTTGTTTAGTCTTACTGTTAGTCTGTAAAAGTTTGCCATGATTGCCAGACTTGAAACAAAATACTAATTTTTAAAAGAATTTTGTTTTGGTTTGTATTTTCTGATCTTTCTCTAACATTTTTACTGAGATATAATTTAAATACACAAATCTGAAGTGTGAAGCTTAGTGAATTTTAAAATATACACTCTTAAAAAAATTGAACATTTGCATCTACTGACAAGTTTTAATTATTGTCAGTAGTTTTATTATGATTATTTTCATAGGGCTTT
>NW_016826664.1:0-1671 GCF_001698545.2 Rhinopithecus bieti
TCCCACCCTGCCGCCCTCCCCGCCCGGCCTAGCCCAGGCGGCGCCCGGGGCCGCGTCTCTCCTCGCCTAAGCCCTCCCCGCTGCCGTCGCGGCAAGGGGCCTGCCCCAGGGCTCCTGGGAGCGGGAGGAGAAGCCCCCCGCCCCCCGCCACGGTCCCTCTCGCCCTAGCCCTCGGCAGCGCGGCCCGCGGCGCCCTGGACAAGATTTGCCACGTACTGGAGCCGGAGAACCCCTCGGAGGTCCGGCCGCATAATAAATACCGAGTGCAGTGTATTTACTCTGCGGCCCCCGGTTAATTTACACACCCGCTCCGCGCTGTGCGCCCTCCCCCGCGCGCGCCCTGGCCTTGCGTTCCTATTTACAGGCGCGAGGCGCAGTCCCTCGAGAGGGCATTTTCTTTTCTTTCTTTTCTTCTTCTTCTTCTTTTTTTTTTCTTTTCTTTTTTTTTTTTTTTTTTTGAGCTTTAGGATGGATGCAACGTGTCATTAAACCTGAAAGGAACTGTTACTTATCAGTAATGGTGTTTTCCACAGGCCTTTTTCCTCACCTGGGCGGGCACAGGTACCACCTGGGTGGTGGATGCGGGGCGGGGTTCCAGGAGGCCTGGGTGGGGATAAACTGTGTGCGGGCCTAGCCAGAGGTGGCCGGGGCACCGCTGAAGGCACCCTCTCCAAGCTCCGGGAACCCGAGGGCCTCTCCTCCACTTGGAGGCACGGTGCTGCACCCCGTTGGGGAGGGGTTCCCCTTGCAGAGCTGCCTAGAACAGCAGTGTGTTAGGAGACGCCTCCGAAGAGCCTCCTCCTCCTTAGCTGGCAAGAAACGCAGACTCTCGGCAGTGTCATTCTTGCAGCAGAAAGGCCCTGTGTGACTGCAGCACTCGGAGCAGCCGCCTCATCTGGGGCGGTTTCCCATCTGCCTCCCTGGGCCCAGGATTGCCTTTCTGCACAGGACTTATCTTGTCGGGAAGCAGAGCTGTGTGCTAGAGGCAGGCCCAGCAAATGGAATGCTCGCTCGGTCTTGTGTTCTTAATGACCCATAACAGAGTCCTCAGAGGTGAAAAACAAAACCCTCCACCCCCTTAACCCTTTCTGTGCCCATCCTGGTCTGGGAGATTTCTTAATCCTGCTGCGCCGTTACACGAACTCCTCTCTGGATTTTATCCTGCGGCTGCCCGGTCCAACTCAGCCTCACCGGGCCGACTTTCGTCTGGCCTCCTACCGCGGACTGGGGTGGGGAGGCGGAACCCTGCAAGAGCTTGAAGTAGGGGCTGCAAATCCCTGAAAGAGTGGGCAAAATTCTGCGTAGGTATGCATTTTTCCGAGGGGAGAGTTCTTAAAGGGATCTGAGACAGCCCCAAAGGTTAAGAACCACCTACCAGCCATTTGACCTTGTTGAAGTCTGATCTTGGAGCCCAGCTTCATTATCAGAAAGAACGAGAATACCCCAAAGCGGTCGTTGTGATTAAAATAGTGAGATAATGCTTTAATATTTGTAAACTGTACAGGCTTCTTCAAAGATAAATTGTTAATGATGCCAAAGATGGCTGTGTGTGTGTGTGTGTGTGTGTGCGTGTGTGCACGTGTGAGTGCACGTATTTGTGAGGTGATAGTGCAGGGGAAGCGTCCGGGGAGTCACTGGGATTATATTCTTTGTCCTGAGACCACCCCCCCC
>NW_016826665.1:0-2679 GCF_001698545.2 Rhinopithecus bieti
GCCTGCGCACTGCGCGCTGCGGTGGGGCGGGGCATCCCGCCTCGGCCCGGGAGCTGGGGCGCGCGGCACGTGGCGCTTGAGTGGGAGGGGGCACCCCGGAACGCGCGGGAAGCGACGGGAGCGCCAACTTTCCGCGGTCGAGTCCTCGCCGTGCTCTCGGATAGTCCGGGACGCGGCAGAGGCGCGGCGCGCGTGTGAGTCATCCGCGTGGAGTCTGGACCCCGGGTGGGCGCAGACTTCGCTCCGAACAGTTCATTCCTCCAAGCTGATTTTCGGGCGAGAGTCCCCTGCTAGCCGCGCCTCAGTTTGAGCTGGCCGCTAACGGCGCCGTGGGTTCTCGCCTTACCTGGGTATCCTGGGTTGGTTCAGCGGGCCCAGAGTTGTCTTCTGCGCGCTCCGCCGAGGCCTTGGTCCATTGTAGCACGGGATGCTAATGTCTCCTCCTAGGTTCTGCTCTACAATTCCTCGAGGATCTGGCGGGCCCTGGGTGGATCTAGCTACCCTCGCGTCTTTGAGTCGGGGCTCTTAGAAGTGCTCTAGATACTTTTCAGGTCCTGAACTTCTCGGATTAGCAAGACCCTAATAGGCTATTTCCTCTTAACTCTTTGCATCCCAGCAGGGTCCCATTCAGAGGACTTGGGAAAATTTTTCATGCATAGGAATCCCCAGTTTTAAAATGCCCAGTAGGAAACCGAAAATGCTCCAAATGCTTTAAGTAGAGTGAGACTTTGGCTAATAAAGTAAGGCTTAGTAAAGAGATGGGCGACCTCTGGAATTATCTCATCTGAGCATCGGAATGCCGATGGATAGGCTTTTATTATTTTGCCCTTTTGACCAGAGGAAATTAAGCGCTAACAAGTGAGGTTACTTGCTGCAAGTCAAACTCCCCAACCCAAAGCCAAGCCCTAAGGGGTAGCCCCAGAGTGGAAAACTTGAAGGCTAGGCACCTAATGCACTGACCAGTTTTTTGTGGCCAGTATGGTGTTTTCCAAAAATATGAATTAATTACCAAAATATTAAAATCCAGATTTCTGGCCTCCCTAAAAAGTCAAAACGTGCTTACTTTGAGCTTCTCTTTTCACATGGCAGCTCCTCTTGAGTCACCTTGTCCGGGTAGGCAGTGTCCCCACTCAGCTACTTAAATCATTTCATGACCTGCTTGGCCTAGGAGCATTTAAGTACTTCTCCCTGTGATTGCTGTAGTCTGTCCCCACGCCTTATCACATTACCTCTCTACAGATGTATTTAAAATGACAAGTGTGGGATGGACGCGGTGGCTCATGCCTGTAATTCCAGCACTTTGGGAGGCCTAGGCAGACAGATTGCTTGAGCCCAGGAGTTCCAGACCAGTCTGGGCAATATGGCAAAACCCCCATCTCTACAAAAAATATAAAAATTAGCCGGGTGTGGTGACGTGCACCTGTGATTCTAGCTACTCCAAGCATGAGGTGGGAGGATCGCTCGAGCCCGGGAGGTCAAGGCTGCAGTAAGCTGAGATGGCGCCACTGCACTCCGGCCTGAGCGACAGAGTGAGACCCTGTCTCAAAAAACTAAGTGAAAAAAATAAAATGACCAGGGTGAAAACTCTGAAAATACCTGGAAATAATAATAAATAACATGTAACTAAAATAACACAGTAAACAACATCATTGTACCTGTTGAATAAAATATTAAAATTCTCACAGCCTGCAACTGTAAACTAGTACAAATCACTTTGTTGTTGTTGTTGTTGTTGTTGTTTTTGTGACAGAGTCTCACTCCGTCGCCCAGGCTGGAATGCAGTGGGGTGATCTCGGCTCACTGCAATGTCCACCTCCCAGGTTCAAGAAATTCTACTACCACAGCCTCTGGAGTAGCTGGGAATACAGGCACCCGCCACCATGCCTGGCTAATTTTTGTATTTTTAGTAGAAATGGGGTTTCACCATGTTGGCCAGGCTGGTCTCAAATCCTGACCTCAAGTGATCTCCCCGCCTTGGCCTCCCAAAGAGCTGGGATTACAGACATGAGCCACCGCACGCACCCAGCGGACTATGCAAAACTGGCAATATCTACTGTTGAGGCTCAGAAAATGCTATCCCAGGGTGTGGTGGCTGTAGTCCCAGCTACTCAGGAGACTGCAGTGAGCTATGATTATGCCACTACACTCCAGCCTAGAAGACAGACCGAGACCCCATCTCTTTAAAAAAGAAGGAAAGAGGCCGGGCGCGGTGGCTCAAGCCTGTAATCCCAGCACTTTGGGAGGCCGAGGCGGGCGGATCACAAGGTCAGGAGATCGAGACCATCCTGGCTAACACGGTGAAACCCCGTCTCTACTAAAAAATACAAAAAACTAGCCGGGCGAGGTGGCGGGAGCCTGTAGTCCCAGCTACTCGGGAGGCTGAGGCAGGAGAATGGCGTGAACCCGGGAGGCGGAGCTTGCAGTGAGCTGAGATCTGGCCAGTGCACTCCAGCTTGGGTGACAGAGTGAGACTCCGTTTAAAAAAAAAAAAAAAAAAGAAGGAAAGAAAACAATGTCCCAAATTATGGAGCTTTGGTGTGCTGAGTGCTTTGAACTAAAGGAGATTGGAAGGCCTCAGAAGCAAAGTCTCTCTCTGACCTTCTCCTGCCCTCCTGTCTCCCGCCTCTTTCTCCCTGAAGCGAGTCATAGAAATAAAATTTCCTCTTCCCCAAGGCAGGT
>NW_016826666.1:0-1634 GCF_001698545.2 Rhinopithecus bieti
TATATATATATATGTGTGTGTGTGTGTGTGTGTGTGTATATACACACACACACAATAAATTATTGTTAACTATAGTCACCCTGTTGTGCCACCAAATACTGGATCTTATTCCTTCTATCTAACTGTATTTATTTAATAAGAAGAAATTATTTCTTTTAGACCCTCAGTTACAAACCTTCATGGAAGGAGCAGAAAATCTACCATTGTTGAAGACCTACCATGTGGGATGGAACACAGTAAAAGCTCATGCTGTGGAAACTGTAGACCCAGATGTGAAGCCCACTCAGTTCCTTACTATGTAGCATAAACAAGTCACTTAACCTGTCTGATTTCTCATCGATAAAATGGAAATAAGAGTGTCATCTAGCTAAATTGAGTGAAGAGTAAAAATAATATATGTAAGGCTGGCTGCAGTGGCTCACATCCATAATCCCTGCAATTTGGGAGCCTGAGGCAGGAGAACTGCTTGAGCTCAGGCGTTCAAGACCAGCCTGGGAAGCATGGTGAAACCTCGTTTCTACAAAAAAAAAAAAAATTAGCCAGGAGTGGTGGTGCACACCTGTAGTCCCAGCTACTCAGGAGACTGCACTGGGAGGATCACCTGAGCCTGGGAAGTTGAGGTTGCAGTGAGCCAAGATCACACCACTGCACTCCAGCCTGGGCGACAGAGCAAGACTCTGTCTCAAAAAAAAAAAAAGTTTGTGTGTGTCTGTGTGTGTCTGTATGTGTGTGTGTGCATAAAAAGAGTGGAACAACCATTCCATAAATATAACCAATTTTTTGTGCAAAGAACTTCTCAGCATTATCACATTTAACCTTCACAACCACACTGAGGAAGGTGGCATTATTCTCATTTTTACATTTTAGAAAGCAGACTACTCACAGTTAAATATGTTGCACGATTTGTAAGTAAACCACCCTAGATCTGAACCCCAGTGTGACTGATTCCAAAGTCCATGCTCAGTTTACCGTGCAATACTATCATGCAAAATGCATAGGAACAGGAAAGGCAGTGACAAGATGGTCTCTGGACCAAACTAAGGTAAAAACGACCCTGCAGCTAATGGCTCAAAGAACACTTGTTGATCTTAACCTGAATTTTGAGGATGTCATTTATGTCTTCTTAATAAATGATAGAATCATTTGAAATGACATTTTCATTACTACCTCATACCATAATGCCAAACGACTGCTCGTGACATGTCGACTACTGTGCTGTTACACTGATGGGTCTTTTTTCATCTAACCTCTTCCATCGCTGGTAGTGACATCACCACCACCACCTACATCACCACCAGCATTGCTGGTATTAAAGAATGTCGGGCCAGGTGCAGTGGCTCACGCCTGTAATCCCAGAACTTTGGGAGGCCAAGGTGGGTGGATCACCTGAGGTTGGGAGATCGAGACCAGCCTGACCAACGTGGAGAAACCCCGTCTCTACTAAAAATACAAAATTAGCCAGGCACGGTGGAACATGCCTGTAATCCCAGCTACTAGGGAGGCTGAGGCAGGAGAATCGCTTCAACCCCGGAGGTAGGGGTTGCAGTGAGCCGAAATCGGGCCGTTGCACTCCGGCCTGGCAACAAGAGTGAAACTCTGTCTCAAAAAAAAAAAAAAAAAAAAAAAAAAAAAAA
>NW_016826667.1:0-27356 GCF_001698545.2 Rhinopithecus bieti
CTATATTCATATATATTCATATATATATGAATATAAAGGAACAAACATGTACTAACCTGGATGAATTTCAGTGCATTGTGCTAAATGAAAGCAGCCAGATACAAAAAGCCACATGCTGAATAATTCTATTTATATGAAATTCTAGAAAAAACAAAGCTACAACAACAGAAATCAGATCAGTTGTTGCCTGCGGCCAGGGGCAGGAAAGGGACCCAACTTTCTGAGGTCATGAAAATGGTCTATATATGATTATGATAACGATAACTTCACGGTCAAAATCCATCTTATCAATTATACACTTGCAATTGGTGAATTTGATTGCATATAAATTATACCTCAACAAACCTGAATAAAATAAAATTCTTTTAGGTGAAAAAACAAACAATGAAAGTAGTAAGCTTGATCACCTAGAGAAAAATAACCGGCTTAAATACCTGTGACTTGTGACTACATTTTGATGAACCTCAGTGAAGTGAGGTATAAAATAGTACTGAAAATTTACCTTTGTCTCAGATTTATTGTCAGAATCAAATACTATGCTTCTTAATGCATAAATGTTGAGGAAAAGTTATGGACTGACCCTATTCCCATAATTATGCACATTATATTAACAAAGTATCAACAATTATTAGAAATTTTCATCTTTGAATCTCTAATAAGAATGCCTGCTCTAGACTGATAGTCCTAAAACATTAATTCTTATACTAGAGATGACATGGTTTCACTGAAGTAAGTTTCCAGGAAAACAGAGCAAAACATTGATACATCCAAATAATGAGTCTATTTCATCTCATAGAAGGCCTGACACTAGACAGAATCATAGAAAAATGTGGGTCCATAGGGATTTTTATATCATACCTAGCTCATTTGATATCTACGTTGCAAACCTATAACATAGGGAAAGGCACTTGGATGGGAGCATATCCAGACTTAAGGAACACAGTTCCCTTGGCTCCAGCATTTGAAGAAGCACAGTTGATGTTGAGGCAACCATTGCTGCACAGAGGATGTTTAGGGCAGTGAAAATATTGGGTGTGATACTATAATGGTGGATACATGTCATGCATTTGTCTAAACCCATAAAACGTATAACCCAAGAGTGAACCCCAATGTAAACTGTGAGCTTTGGGTGATAGTGATGCATTAATATAGCTTCATCAGCTGTAACAAATGTACCACTCCAGTCGCGAGTGTTGACAGTGGGAGAGTCTGCATGTGGGGGCAAGGAGTCATTGGAAAACCTCTGTGCCTTCCACTCAATTTTGCTGTGAACCTAAAACTGCTTTAAAGCATAAACCCTATAAAATAAATAAATAAATCTGCAGGCACAAAATACTTTATGAGAGATAAAGAGATTTATTTTAAAATTTTACTTAGATGACTGTAGTGTTTAATAAAACTGTTCTTTTTCAAATTATTTAAACAAATGCTTATAATTCTTCAGGCTCTGCCCACGGATGACATACATATTAAGATTTTATCTGCTGAAATGAGTGAGTAAATTGCATTTAAATACCAACATTATAGGTCTATTTGTTTCTCCTAAATATTCCTCCGCCCTCTTGACTCTTCCTCCAAGCCAAGGTCACTCATTCTTACTGTAGTGCAGAGCTATACTTTTGGTTTAGGTATTACTGTTAGTCATTACATTAGTCATTTTCAACTTTCTTGAAGCAATATTGAAGCCTTCTTTCCCAGCTCCATTACCTGCCATGGCTAGAACTGAAATCACCCCTTCTGCACTTCTGGGTCTGCTAAACTCTTAACCCAATGACTTACTGGTTGTATATGTGAAATGAGGTGTGCCCAGAGGAGAGAAAATAGCAAACAGAAGCAAGCGACACAGTACACTATTGCATCTCTGCTGAGCATAATCCCTCATCAGGAAGAAATTTTCTTCCTCTGCACAATTTTCTCAGTGGTTAAGATACTCTTTTGCAAAATTAAGTAAGAGTTATAAAAAAATCTGAAAGGTTCATAGAGCAGCAAACAATGGGTATTGTGGCTCCTAGCAGCCCCTCAACCCCCTTCTTAAGAAAAAAACTTCATCCCTATATCTCTCCTTCTTCCTATGCTCCCAAAACAATATGATTGTTTCAGAGGATATAATTTTGCATTTCAATTTCTTCCCAACACACAGTGGAAAAAATTGCCAAACTGGAGCCTGAAACCAGAAAGTCATGCAGAGCTTTGTGTGTGCTTTGGAGGGACAGGGGAAGCGATGAACAGAAAGGAAGCAGAAACCCATTGTGCTGCTCTGGTCTGCAGCCAAACCACCCTGCTTGCTCCTGCTTCTGGTACCTCAGGGAGTTTGTTTTTCAAGCTTTTTATGGTAAAAGAAACGTGTATTGGAAAATGGAGGAAAAGATCTGTTCTTCAAAATGATATTATTTACCCCTATTCCAGAAATCTATGACATACAAAACTGAAGGCATGAGATTGAATTTTTTTAATCTTACATAAAAGAGATTTTCAAATGTAATTGCTGTATGCTCTAAAGATCAAACCCCAGTTCTTTGATGTAAAAATCTGTAGTTTTTAATTTTTTCCAACAATCAAAGAAGGGTCTCTTATCCCCACTTTGCACATTTGGAAGTAAAAGAAATGATTATTTCTGCTGGCATCTCAGGAAGAAGGCACATGGGATTGCATGCTTCATCAGACCCTGACAGGACAGAAGAGTGCCGTGTTGGAACAGAGAGGACTGGCAGCGGGCAGATGCATTACAAAAGGTCATCTCTCAATCTGCTGATTCCCCAGAAAGCTGGGGACCTTCGCTTTAGGAAAATTTTTCAGCCGTAGAAAGCTAAAAGGTTTAAAAAGTCAGTTTGTCTTTCTGTATGTCAGACTATTTTCTTTTCAAGAAAAAGTATAGAGAAAAAAAATCATGGATTAGCTATTAACTCTTTCCAAATAACTGTTATCAGAACATAATAAAATTATAAAAGTTATCATTTGGTTATAGTCTTTTCAACAGTGACCTCTCTTCAAAGATGACAGATATGTACATAGATGAGTATTAAAAACTTATATGATAATTTATAGCATAATATATCATGGTATATATATGTTATATATACTTTTATATCTAACATAATATCTAATATAATATTCATCATATATAGTATTATGTCTCAAGCATCAAGCAATAGCTTGACAACTTCTAGTTTTCTCAAACTTAGGAAAGTGCAGACTATTTATAGTGAGAGCAAAAAAATACCATTAGGAATCTAGCTTATAATTCTATGACCAAGTTATTATATTAAGAGTAAGTTATAGAAACTTTGAGTTTAAGTAAACAAAAACAACATCAAAGGATTCTTATTGACAAATAATGTAAATCTATTGGTTTACTGTCAAACAAGTGTATGTTACTCTAACAGATGCTCCATCACCAGGTGGGTGAATCCTTTCTGTATCCAAATAAAACTTTTAAATTATATCAATAAGGATGCTAGATGTCAAAACTCCAAATGTTCACTGTGTGCCTTTAATCTTCATACTAAAGCACCATAAGCCTTTTGAGACTGTTTAGACAAATAATTATATATGGCACTTTGAGTAGTTTCCATTCATGATACTTCCAGAGGTGTGGAAATACACCAAACCTCATGGAAGTGACAGAGAATTCGTTATTAACTTTTAACTAAAACACATTCATCCATTCACCATTTATCACATGCCTAACACATGGCAGACACTTTCTCAGGCGTAAAATGTCAGCGCTAGGTCTAAACTCTATCTTTGAATGTTTTGCTTGAACATAATTACTCTTCTTATTGAGTTCCATTGAGCATTTGAAGCTCTGTAGATGTAAGAAAACACAAAGTATTTTCTGCTTAATTTTCATTACTTGTATCAATAAGTTTTCATAACCATAAAGTGTTTATTTACAAAGAATGTTTCAAGTATTGGGATCCCCCTCAAACCTACAACCTTCCTTTCTTTTAATAATTTGAGAGGGCGAATCTCTGTCAGCCCTATCTTTGCTTTTCTAAAATAAGTGTGATATTTTTGACTCCTCCTCGCTTTAAGATATAACCAGTTGAAGTTATCAGAAGTCTCGTTTTTACCTCGAGAAATTCTACAAATAGATATAAATCCAGCAACCACAGAAACCCCAGCTTTCCATTCCAGAACAACCAAAGACACAACAGCACAAGAGATGCAGGTAAGAGAATTTTCTACCATGTTTCTGCAAGCAGTTCAGAATATGAGATCAGGCTGCCTCCTTTTGGAAATCAGAGCCAAGGGGCATGAGCCAGCCCACCTCTTCTAAGGTACTTTAAAAAGAGAATTTGTCCAGTCTCTGCCTCTTCCAGAACTATCTTGAAACCAAAGAAGTCATGAGAAAATATAAAAGCTCGATACATTCACCTGTTCCAGTAGACTTTATTATGAATGACTGCGTTTTTACTCTTAAATGTCTATCTTGAATATTAGGTCTTCAAATTCCAAATTTCAAACTACCTCTAAAAGGTCACAAAGAATTATTGAAATTGTAACATTTTACTTTAAATTATTTTCTACTGATCAACTTAGCCTCTTTTTAGAGGTACTAGAATTGTAGTCATCAGCCTCAACTGTCAAGATTCACTTCTACAATAGCACTTACTTACCCTTTGTGGACTTTGTTTGCTATGCAGCTGGAAACCATCATTCTCAGCAAACTATCGCAAGAACAGAAAACCAAACACCACATGTTCTCACTCATAGGTGGGAACTGAACAATGAGATCACTTGGACACAGGAAGGGGAACATCACACACCGGGTCCTATTGTGGGGAGGGGGGAGAGGGGAAGGATAGCATTAGGAGATGTACCTAATGTAAATGATGAGTTAATGGGTGCAGCACACCAACATGGCACATGTATACATATGTAACAAACCTACACTTTGTGCACATGTACCCTAGAACTTAAAGTATAATCATAATAATAAAAAAGAATTTGTCTCTATCACTTATTTTCTTCCCCATTCATTTTTTTCTCCATTTTTCTCACATTGGAAGATGTGGGGAGCCACATCTACTCCCATGTCTTCACTCTCATAATTAGCATAAGCAAAATATGTATCTGTAACAACTTGGTGTTTAAAAGTATGGAGAGACTGAATTTTAGGCTTACAGAAACACTTGAAGGTATCTATACAGGAAAGTTAGAGGTTTAACTTGGAGGTGTGATGGCATAATGTTCCCAAATAAAATATAGGTTTGATCCCTGGATCGGTAAACAATAAAATAAGTGAACATGAAATAAATATGCTAACGGTCTCGGTTTGCTAATGTTTGAAGACTTCACTGCCTCTTAAAGGCATATGTGTTTGAAGCAACATTTAGTTTGGCAAATTTCACTCTCCATTTTTTGGGCGTTGTAGGGTGGGGGTTGGTCCTAAACCTTTTTTGGCATGCTTGAAAGAGAAGGATTTAAGTCGAGTTCATTATCTCTTTAGTGCAGAAGTCTGGGAAATGAAGAGGCTAGACCAGGGAGACTCAATCCAGCTAGCATTCCTTTTGTTTTCAAGCTGCCCTGACAATAATGCGGCAGGGTGAAAAGATCAGGAACACTTTATACACATTGTGCTAATTACTGCAAGTACTTAAAGTTGTAATTAGCTTATTATACTGCAGAGATCCTAACATGGCATGTCTTTCAAAAGAATTTCTCTCCAGATCATTAGTGGGAAAGCTAACAACATCTGCTTCAAATAAAATCAACCAATTAGCACAGGCAACTCCACATAGTTTGCAATCAGAGAATTATATTGTGCCAAGTGCTAATTTCAATGTGAATGCTATCTCCTTCTCATATCCCACGCTTCTCTGCCAGCACAGCTGGTGTTTAACACCACTGACTTCAGCGAAGTCTCCAAAAACGTATGTTAATTTGAAATAACCTAATCAGAAGTGTGCAATACAGACTGAGGTTGATCTCAGCTTAATTAAAACTGACCTTGTCATTTCACTGCCTGTAAAACACCATTATCTCAACATTTATCACTCAACTACCACAAATATTCCATTTGCGTGAAAATCCAGGAAGACCAGTTCCAAACCACCAGAGCTATTTTCAGAAGTACTGTGAGTGAAGGAGTTTAATGGAAGGAGAGGTCTGCCTATAAGTATGGGGCAACAATAAAGGTAATTCAGTAGACTCAGAATAACTTGTCAGCCCTACCCATGAAGGCTGCTTCTGCCCACTTCCGTTGGCTTCAATGGCACATTCACTCCAGAGACTGGCAGGCATTAGCAGATGTGAAGGCTTTCATTTTAAAATTAATATCTAACCCAGTACCTTTCAGTGAGCTGAATCGCTCAATCAATAAGCATGACATGGCAGGTGTGATGTGTACAAGGCACTAAATTCTTCTGCCAAAGGTACTAGAAAACATCTGCTCACATGCGTGTGTGTGCATGTCAATGGATGAACTGCTGAGAAAAATGATTGCAAGTGGAATATTTAATATGCTTGTATTCACCAAGATAGAATTTAAAAAAGGTAAGATCATATTTTATGATGTATACATGCCATCAAATACACCTTGCTTAACCTGCATTAAGTCCGTAACTCTGTGTTTTTATATGTACATAGTCAACTGTCAATCAAGTAGCAACATCCTGGTTTTCTACACATTAACACGATTTTTTAAATGTCTTCAGGTTTCCATTATAGGCTTTGTTTGGTTATTTGCATGCCATCTTAGTCCAGAAAGTATTCAAGGCAATGCTAAAAGCATTGAAAAACTTACCTATGAAATAATTCCAATGATTTACATTAGGAAGATTTCTTATTTGTCCCCAGATCACATGATTAGCCACAACTCAACATATTTGCTGATGCTTTTCCTCCAGTCAAGCAAGCCTCCCTTTTCCTCTCATTCCACTCCCCTAGTCAAATTCAATCCTAGATTACTATAGCCCACATTCACTTCACCCCTATAACACTTCTTTGCTAAGCCAATCCTTTTGACACAGTAAGATATTGCCTATCTTGAATTGTTTAACGTGTTCCAGTTTTATGCTGACCATGCCACAGGAGGGATAGTTTCATCCATTTATAAAGAAACCCTCTGGTCTTGTGGAACAAACGAGAGACATGGTGTCAAAGTAGTTGAATTCTCATATTTGCTCTGCTGACTCTATGACCTTGGACAAATGTGACCTTGAACCATACGCCAAACTGACCAAGCCCAGGTATCCCACTCTGTAAACAAGATACACATCCCAGAAAGTTATTTTAAAGAACAAAAGAGAATTATAATAGATGTGACAATCTAAGAGTTCAACATATGTCTACTGAATGAGGTACATGGGATATAACCAAACATTTAATGAAATATGAGTTGTAAAAATGTAATATTGCCAGGAATGAAATTTATGAAGTAAGGAAATAGGAAGTGGCCATTTTATAATGTTTATGGAACTAGCCTATGTGCAAACAAGAGGGGTTATTTACATTCAAAATCCTATTCTCAAAAGTAGAAAAGTGATATTCAGGTCCAAGAGAACAAAGCCTATTTTTATTTGAGCAATGTAGGTAAGTGAAGGTGTCTTCCTCCCATGCAAGAGATTAGGGCCTTGTGAGGAGAAGTTGCTGTAATGGGTAGAAATGAATGCTTTATAATGCTAAATGCTAACTTTCCTGAAGGAAGACCAGGATGAAGAGCTCCTGCTTCCTTCCAAAGGAAAGTTGAAATTGCTTATGGCATGACAGTTGTTTAGACAATGTTATACCACTCACATAATCTCTCTTAGGATATTATAATTTGATGGTTAGATAATTCAATTCCAGATTTATTAATATGTATGATTTCATTCACTCATTCATCAAAAATGTCCTGTTTCCTATCTGTGTAATCTTGGGCAGATTATTTCACTTCCTAAAGTTTTGGTCTGTTCCTCTGAAAAATGGTAATAACAAGATTTAGTATTTTGGTTGGTGGATATGAGAAGATAATCCACATCCATTGTTTAGTGTTTTGCCTGGCAGTTAGTAAATGCCCTGTGACTAACAGCTACTCTTGATATTCTTGCTACTTTTACTCCTGCTGCTACAAGAAGGAGTAATTTACACTTCCTAGGATGATCCTGAACATTGCTCCCTTTTCACACTTCGGATGTCACTTCCTCTGTGAATCCTACCTTTAGGCTGAATTAATCATCCTCTCTTTAGTTTCACAGAACTTTGTCTATATTATTATTGTAGCATTTACCATTGTGTATAGTAATAATTTCTTTATATCATTGTTTTCCTGCCAAATTTTTGAGCTACTAAGAAGCAGAAATTTTTGTCTTATTAATCCTTTTGTCTCTAATGTCGACCAACTGTTGCACATAGTAGGAATCTAATAAATATTTGTTGACTAGGCAAATGAATAAATTTATTGATGTGTATATAAATACATAAACATTTAAGCATTAAGCATTATTCTGAAATACCACAGTCCTCTGAAGTTCAGAATACCAACCTTAGAAACTCATGAACCTTAAACATAATAAAAGGTGTTGATTTTAAACTTTACACGTATCTGAAGCTTTTTTCCTGGGCTATTACGCTTCCCGTAGAGTCCTCTGTGGACCTAATGAATTCAGTCAGAAGGATTCTGTTGAAGTTTTCCATGTTTACTATCACCAGGGTAATTATAATAAGTCAGGAATTTTGCTACTTGATAACTTCCCCCAAAAAGCCCAAGTTTGGTGAGTGTAACTACTGTAGGGCTGGACAACAGGTGGACAAAATGGAGAGAGAATATGTAGACAGGATACTTCCATCTCTATTCTCACTGACAATCAATCCTGTATTATTTTTACTATTACTATTATCACTATTATTATTATACAGGTTACCTTGGAAATCCATGTGCTACAGACTCCTAATCAGAAATAAGAATGTGAGACTAACCCCTTAAATGTGGTAGAAAGCTTTCCAATGAAAATCTTTATCATTTCTCAGAGAATCATTCAGACAGAAAGTATGGAGAAACATTTATCCTGAATTGATATAAAGTAAAAGAGCTTAAGATTCCAAAAAATTTTAATTGGTGTTCTTATGACCCTGAGGTCTTTGAATCAACAGATAAATTGTGTTCTGTATTTTAATTCTAAATATATGTTATCTAATGCTGTTAACATTGTTAAAGTGTGTATAATTTAACTGCATAGTAACCATTCTGGCTTTCACAGGACTATCTCAATTTTACATTTTCAATAATTGTATAAGTAGGCATGTATCTTTCAAACCATATATCCCAATTTAGGATGCAAAGATTTTGGTCTTTATATTTAATTGTGAATCTTCAGTTAATTAAAATGTGCAATGAACTTGAAGCTCCATTCTGTATCATTGAGATTGTACTTCTAAACTTAAGTATCTGATTTGTGCTTTAAAATAAATATTTGTGTATCACCTGTGTATCACTTAACACGTGGATTTGTCAAACAAAATGAGGGAATGCCCAAGAATGGATTTGGTCCAACTTTGCTTCAGCACAAGTTGGCAATGGCAGAAATTCCCCTATTGTTCTTTTCTCAGTTTTATTAGCTCGTTTTTCTTCTACTTCTCTCACTGCATGGTAAACCTTCTTTTGCCTATGTTATAACAACTTCCATTCCAAAAAGCTCAGACAATGGATGATGTTTACTTGCTGTTTGCAAACAACAGAATCCACAGTGTTGCCAACAGATGCCCTTGATTCACTGTGAATGAGGAAGGGAATTATAGGAAATCACTGTGCATTGTATGTCCAGCTGAGATGGATACTGGCAGAGCAGCCTCCAGGCAAAATTTCAGAGCAAAAAACTGTATCTTCTGGGCCTTTCCCACTCTAGGCCATCTCTTTGAGGCTAACCATCTCCTTCACACATCTGTTCAAGACATGTAAGCTTCTCAACTCTTTCAAATCGTGTTTCATTTTCTCAAGACCTGCTAGTTCATCTGATAAAATTAAGTAAGACAGATGGCTAAGGCCATACTTCCCAGCTGGTATATTTCAATAGAGAACTTCTGGAGATTCAATATCCTAACCTAAAGCAATAGGTTTCTAAAACAAAAAAAGATGCCTTGTACCACTCAGGTCAGTGAAGAACTATTTATCAAGAACTGTGAAGAGTCTGAACTCTTACCCTACTTACAAGCTGACAAACTAGCCTGCCATAGTTTCACAGATGCTGGCAGAGAACAGGAGACTCCTGGATCAGAGACAAATGACTGTTACTCTCAGGACAGTCAGCAGCACGAGTACCATGTTTGTGTCAATTCTCACTTACCCCATATGTCCCTTAGGGTGACCAAGTGGGGCCCCAGTGGATACTGCACCTTCAGTGGGTGTGCATCACAGCTAAGAAACCACGAGCTTAGGGAATCTGAATCTTCTATAGTAGGCAGTTAGCATGCCTGCCCTTTGCCCTATTGGGTGAAGTTATTATACTGGACAGTAAGAATATATGCCTTCCTCTCAAGAGGCTTTGAATCTCTATCTTCCAAGACCATTTGGCATATACATACCTTAGAAAATAATCCAGAACAAAGGCCAATCAGTGCCTCTGCTCACAAGATGTACAAAAATGCAAGAGACTCACCGGAAAATTTTCTCCCAATGTTATTTGGGAAAAGATTTTCACCAGAGACCCCAAATGTCTTGTAGACTGCTGGTTCTCATCTGGAGAACTAATAAACATGCATATTCCTGAGCCCCACCTCAGAGATTTGATTTAGTAGGTCTGGAGTGAAGCCCGACAATATGTATTTCTTAAAGGTCCCAAGTGAAGTTGATTCTGGTATTCCTGCATCTCCCTTTGTGCACTGTCATAGATGACAACTTATTTAACTGATGTGTAGGAATTGGAATTATAATTGTAGGAAAAGATGGTGATGAAGCCCACATGAAAAAAACAAAGAAAAATGGAAGGAAGAAAAGAAGAGAGAAGTTGGTTTGCTCTTATTCAGGGTGAACAATATAAGGATTTGGATCTCAGGCTGTGTACATGGCAAGGAATTTCTACCTTTGACTTTCCACTGGGAGGTGATGAGATTATTTGCTTCCCAAGCCTAAGACTCAGAACTAGGGAGTTGTGATTCTACACACTAGCCCAATTTAAAGGGTGAAATGTATGCTTAACAAAATGTCTCTGTACTCATTTATTTCCTTCTCCTATTAAACTACAGTTCACCCTGCCCTTGGGACACAGAAAGCTTCCTGAATGGGTAGTAATAGATTTCTCCTCCCAAGTAACATTTATCTATTGACATAGTATGTTCAAGACATGCATGTTCATACTGAGATTTGTCATATTGACAATACTGAGAGTTTTAGGTGAGAAATTTTTCTCTGTGATTTTTATGCTATCCTGAGAAATTAGGCCCAATTATAGCTTTAGTTTTTAAAATACAGTTCTCATTAACCTCAGAGAGAGTTGCACATGTGTCTCTAGAGATATCAATATGTATCTAATTATTATTTTTTAAGCATGACATGGTATATGTTATAAATTCGTTGCGCTGTGTGTTAGTCTGTTTTCATGCTGCTATGAAGAAATACCCAAGACTGGTAATTTATAAAGGAGAGAGGTTTAATTGACTCATAGGTCCACAGGGCTAGGTGGGTCTCAGGAAACTTACAATTGTGTTGGGAAGGGAAGCTAACACGTCCTTCTTCACATGATGGCAGCAAGGAGAAGTGCAGAGCAAAGATGGGGAAAGTCCCTTATAAAACCATCAGATCTAATGAGAACTCACTCACTATCATGAGAACAGCATGGAGGTAACTGCCCCATGATTCAATTACCTCCTACCAGGTCCCTCCCACAACACATGGGGATTATGAGAACTACAATTCAAGATGAGATTTGAGTGGCGACATAGCCAAACCATATCATTCCACCCCTAGCGCCTCCCAAATCTCATGTCCTCACATTTCAAAACACAATCATGCTTTCCCAACAGTCCCCCAAAGTCTTAACTCATTCCACCATTAACTCAAAAGTCCAAGTCCAAAGTCTCATGTGAGACAAAGCAAGTCCCTTCTGCCTATGAGCCTGTAAAATCAAAAGCAAGTTAGTTACTTCCTAGATATGATGGAGGTACAGGCATTGGGTAAAAACGCCCTTTCCAAATGGGAGAAATTGGTCAAAACAAAGGGGCCACAGGCCCCATGCAAGTCTGAAATCCAACAGGGCAGTCATTAAACCTTAAAGTTCCAAAATGGTCTCCTTAGACTCCGTGTCTCACATTCAGGTTATGCTGATGCAAGAGGTGGGCTCCCACAACCTTGGGCAGCTCTGCCCCTGTGGCTTTGCAGGGTGCAGCCCCCCTCCCAGCTGCCTTCACAGGCTGGCATTGAATGCCTGTGACTTTTCCACGTGCATGATGCAAGCCGTCAGTGGATCTACCATTCTGGGGTCTGGAGGATGGTGGCCCTCTTCTCACAGCTCCACTAGGCAGTGGGGACTCTGTGTGAGGGCTCTAATCCCACATTTCCCTCCTGAACTGCCCTAGCAGAGGTTCTCCATGAAGGCTTTGCCCCTGCAGCAAACTTCTGCCTAGACATCCAGGAGTTTCCCCAAACCTCAATTCTTGACTTCTGTGCACACACAGGNTGGAGAGAGGTTTAATTGACTCATAGGTCCACAGGGCTAGGTGGGTCTCAGGAAACTTACAATTGTGTTGGGAAGGGAAGCTAACACGTCCTTCTTCACATGATGGCAGCAAGGAGAAGTGCAGAGCAAAGATGGGGAAAGTCCCTTATAAAACCATCAGATCTAATGAGAACTCACTCACTATCATGAGAACAGCATGGAGGTAACTGCCCCATGATTCAATTACCTCCTACCAGGTCCCTCCCACAACACATGGGGATTATGAGAACTACAATTCAAGATGAGATTTGAGTGGCGACATAGCCAAACCATATCATTCCACCCCTAGCGCCTCCCAAATCTCATGTCCTCACATTTCAAAACACAATCATGCTTTCCCAACAGTCCCCAAAGTCTTAACTCATTCCACCATTAACTCAAAAGTCCAAGTCCAAAGTCTCATGTGAGACAAAGCAAGTCCCTTCTGCCTATGAGCCTGTAAAATCAAAAGCAAGTTAGTTACTTCCTAGATATGATGGAGGTACAGGCATTGGGTAAAACGCCCTTTCCAAATGGGAGAAATTGGTCAAAACAAAGGGGCCACAGGCCCCATGCAAGTCTGAAATCCAACAGGGCAGTCATTAAACCTTAAAGTTCCAAAATGGTCTCCTTAGACTCCGTGTCTCACATTCAGGTTATGCTGATGCAAGAGGTGGGCTCCCACAACCTTGGGCAGCTCTGCCCCTGTGGCTTTGCAGGGTGCAGCCCCCCTCCCAGCTGCCTTCACAGGCTGGCATTGAATGCCTGTGACTTTTCCACGTGCATGATGCAAGCCGTCAGTGGATCTACCATTCTGGGGTCTGGAGGATGGTGGCCCTCTTCTCACAGCTCCACTAGGCAGTGGGGACTCTGTGTGAGGGCTCTAATCCCACATTTCCCTCCTGAACTGCCCTAGCAGAGGTTCTCCATGAAGGCTTTGCCCCTGCAGCAAACTTCTGCCTAGACATCCAGGAGTTTCCCCAAACCTCAATTCTTGACTTCTGTGCACACACAGGCTCAACACCATGAGGAAGCTACCAAGGCTTGGGGCTTGCACCCTCTGAAGCCATGGCCCAAGCTATATCTTAGCCCTTTTTAGCCACAGCTGGAATGGCTGGGACGCAGAGCACCAAGTCCCTAGGATGCACACAGCAGGGGGTATGAGGGCCTGGGCCTGGCCCACAAAACCACTTTTTTCTCCTCGGCCTCTAGGCTTGTGATGGTAGGGGCTGCCTTGAAGGTCCCTGACATGCCCTGGAGACATTTTCCCCACTGTCTTGGTGATTAACATTCAGCTCCTCATTACTTATGTAAATTCCTACAGCTGGCTTGAATTCCTCCCCAGAAAATTGGTTTTTCTTTTCTATCACATTGTCAGGCTGCAAATTTTCCAAACTTTTATGCTCTGCTTCCTCTTGAACACTTTGCCACTTAGAAATTTCTTCTGCCAGATACCCTAAATTATCTCTCTCAAGGTCAAAGTTCTATAGGTCTCTAGGACAGGGGCAAAATGTCACCAATCTCTTTGCTAAAACATAGCAAGAGTGACCTCTACTCCACTTCCCAACAAGTTCCTCATCTCCATCTGAGATGACCTCAGCCTGGACTTCATTGTCCTTATCACTATCAGCATTTTGGTCAAAAGGCATTCAACAGGTCTCTAGGGGAAATTCCAAACTTGCCCACATCTTCCTGTCATTCTGAACCCTCCCAACGTCTCCTAGGCAAGTTCCAACTTTCCACATTTCCTGTCTTCTTCTGAGCCCTCCCAAACTTGTTCCAACCTCGCCGTACCCAGTTGCCCCAAAGTCGCTTCCACATTTTCGGGTATCTTATGGGCATTACCCCATTTCTGAGTACCCAATTTACTGTAATTAGGGTCGTCCTCCATGTTGCTATGAGAAATACCCCGAGACTGGTAATTATAAGAAAAGAAGTTTATTGGTCACGGTTCCCACATGGGCTGGGGGGAGGCCTTCAGGAAACTTACCAATCCATTGGATTGGAAGGCACCTCTTACATGGGGTGGGCAGGAGAGAGAATGAGTGCAAGCGAGGAAATGCCAGATGCTTTAAAACCCACCCAGATCTCGGTGAGACTCACTCATCAATAAGAACAGCAATGGGGAAGCCACCCCCCGTGATATCAATTTACCTCCACCTGGTCCCACCCTTGAACACATGGGGATGATGGGGGATGACAATTCCAGGTAACGATTTGGGTGGGGACACCAGAGCCAAACCACATCATCCTCTGAGTTCAAAATTAAAAGCTGCCAAATGAAAACAAGGAATTGCAGTGCCTACAACTGGAGTAATGATCCCTTTCCATCTATATGTCCCTTCAAACTTCTCTTTCATTTGATGTTCATGACTCAATGCTTCTCTTTGAGACATCCTACTCCTTTAACTTTTAAGAACATTGGGCTTTTTACATAACGATTTTTAATTTTTCAAATGACCATGTGCTTATCATTTTTCTAAAAAACAGCAAAACAGGAAAAGTATTAGAACATCAAGATTACATCAATTCCCACAAAACATGGGGAAATGTCATATTAATGGGTACAGGATTTTGTTTGGGAGGAACAAAAGGTTCTTAAAATTGATTGTGAGTGGTGTTTGCACAATTCCTTTGAATATACTAGAAACATTGAGTTTTACTTTTGAAACCGGTATATCTCAATAAAGCTACTTAAAAAAAAAAAAAAGGAGTTAACTTCCCAGATATCCTCCTCTACTCAGCACACGCAGTCCACTGACCCCTTTCCACCTCTTCAAAAATCAGAGACATGTTCTTTGGTGAGGATATACCTGCAGGCCTCTGAACAGTCAACCAAAGGCAAGTGTTGTAGTGAAAACAGGGGGGGTTGGATTAAGGGAAAATTCATGCTCTGTATGTTAAGACACTAAGCCTTCTTTCCCCTTTAGATTCCAGAACCCTGGCTGCCAGGTGGGATCTGCGTAGGAGAGTCTAATCAAACCAAGATAAAAAGACATCAAGAACCAGCCTGACCTGCAACCACTCTGCATAAAGTTTGCAAGCAGACGCTATGGCCTGGTGGTAATATGCACAGACTATGGATCCAAACTCTCTCAGGTGCAATGCTAGCTCTGCTATTTATTAGACATGAAGCCTTTGGCAAGTTATTAACCTTTTCTACTTAATCTACAAAATGGAAATAATAAGAGAACCTGTTTTATGGGGTTACTGTGAGAATTAAATGTAAACCTCTTAGAACAGAGCTTGGCATAGAGTAAGCTTCATATAGTTGTTAACTGTTATTATTATGTATGCCCATCCTTGAATGTAATTAGACAAGAAAACTAAGTGGTTAAGGTAAGTCTTAATATTAAAGATAGAAATCAAAACAAACAGGAAAAAAGTTGCTGGTAGAAACAGAAAGTGCGAAGGGTGAAAAAGAAAAAATCCTCAAAATTGTCATTAATATCCTCAGAGGGATAAGAGAAGATAGTGCAACCTTGAAAAAGAAGAGAATGAACAATGATAATAGGACAACAAATAATGAAATAATTCCTGGCTAGATCTCAGAAAATAATAGAAAAAGGAAACCAATGTGTTCGTGGTCTGGTACGGCACAGAAGTAGCAAAATTTGACTATTGTTCACATTTCAATCAATGAACAAGCACATATTGAGCATCTACCTTATGCTCAATTCTGGGCTATGAATATTGTAAGTGGAAGAAAAAAAGGTAGAGTAGAAGAGGAAAACTCAATAAAGATTCTACATTATCAGGTAGAACATAATAATGTAGAACAACTTAGCATGTGGTTTCCCATGTAGTCAGAGCTCAACAAATATTTAATGAATTAATAAATAAATAAACAAATGACTAGAGCTTCTGGAGAAGCCACAGCCATGTGCTATTGAGAAGTGAAGTACTAGCATTGGAAATCTTTTCTGGAAAGCAATTTGGCAATATGTCTCAGAAATGCTCAGAAAACTTTCTACCCTCTAACCCAGTAGTTACATAGTAATTTACTCTCCATGTATAATCTCAGAATGTAGACTAACATTTATCTACAAAGATCTTCAGTGCAGTGTCATTCCATTATCAGAAATTTAGAGAAATCTAAGTATTCAAAAATAAGAGCATCATTAAATATATTCAACATATCTATATGCCATTAAATTCTGGGTCTCTATTCAAGAGTGATTTTAAAGCCCAATACATGATAACATGGAAATGTACCCAAAGTGGGGTGAAAACATTAGGACACAGAACTATACCAGGTTTTAAAATGCCAACAACTTTGAAACAAATTTTGTTTAAATTTAACCATTCTCAGCCGCAATGCAGATGCTACACTGTTTTTGAAGCTGACTCTCTCTCTCTCTCTCCCCCTCTCTCTGCCTTCTCTAAATATGCATTCTCTGTCTGTCCCTTGTTCTTCTAAATCTAATAGCAACTTGCCTTCTTATTTGATTTAATAAATATTAGTCGTATCCCTTCTCTTGTTTTTAAGTTTCTGGAGAGTAAGAATTACATCTTAAATTCATGCCTCCAGTATCCAGTAAAATGCCTGTGCATTCATCATTTATTCACCAACTCAATAGACAATTATTCTATGTCTACTGAATACATAGAACTACTAAGGAGAAGCTAAAAGAGCATAGAAATGGAAATCAAGAGATTTGGATTGAAAATTAGGCTCTGCATGACTAGACAAATGGGTGAACCACAGTAGGCCTCAGTTTCCCCATAGTAAAATGAGGATGTTGTAGGTCAGTAATCTCAATGAACCTTAAGATGAGGATTCGTGTGCAACTGGTTTATTAAGTAAAGAAAGAACAGAGAGAGTGTGGGTGAGGGAGAGGGAAGACAGAGAGAGAGAAAGTCAAACAAGGGTGTGATTTCAGCTGAAGTCTCAGCCTGAGCCGGATCAGGATCTGGATCACACATATAAAGCCTAGCCTCAACACTGTCCCAACTTGAGTCAAAGGAGTTGTGCTTTCATACTCACACCTGTCAGTCATTGGTTGGTACAAGGACAGGGCTGGAGATGGTAACACTAAACTCCCAGGCACTTCCAGTTCTCTGTGTCTGGACAAAGTGACTAGTAGCCCAAGGCCTTTCCTCTAAAGAAAATCACAGGTGGAGGCTTTGAAAATCACAAAGACACCCAAGCTGTGGAAGAGACACCATTCTGGGTAGAGATCAGTAGCCACTACAGAGGAAGATATTGGACTAGATGGCTTCTAAATCAGTTTTCTGAATTAAATTTCAATAGTAGTCTGCTGTACTTAAAATAGAATATATAATCCTTAAACATATTTGGAGAGATGAAATAAACTTTTTTTTTTTGAGACAGAGAGTTTCACTCTTGTTGCCCTGGCTGGAGTGCAATGGTGCAATCTCAGCTCATTGCAACCTCTGCCTTCCAGGTTCAAGCAATTCTCCTGCCTCAGCCTCCCAAGTAGCTGGGATTACACCTGGCTAATTTTGTATCTTTAGTAGAGATGGGGTTTCGCCATGTTGGCCAGCTGGTGTGGAACTCCTGACATCAGATGATCCATCCGCCTCGGCCTCCCAAAGTGCTGGGATTACAGGCATGAGCCACCGCACCCAGCCGAAATAAACATACTTTAAATCACTGGATGCTAAGTCAATGTACACTCAAACATAAACACCATTCAGAAAAAGGGAACATCCAGAGCTTGATCTGAAGATATGTTAAAGGAGGTAAACCTGTGAGCTAGCCATGAAGGAAATGTGAGCTTGTAACATTTGAGCTTGTAATGTGAGCTTATAAATGTGAGCTTGCACTTCCTCAACACAAATCACTGTTTCTCTCAGGATTTTATCCTGAACAACAAAACACTTCCTTTAAATTCAACTTTCTCTCTCCTTACCTCACCCTCCTTCCCACTGAACTTGCACTGAAACTCTTTATGACATCCAGGCTCTCAAATCCTTTCTCTTCTACCCCTTCTGCCATTACTTTCTCACTTGCTTTCTCTGTAAACACACATTTTTCTTTATGTGTTTTCTTTTTAGTTCTTCCATCCTAAGAACTTCTCCCTTGTCCCAAGTTATTTACATCAAAGTTCCACGAGAAAACTTCCACAGATACTTCAGTGTTTGTCCAGTTCATACACTGCCTCCAATACCCACAAAATGATTAAAAATGATATGACAGTGTATAATTAATGTTTAAAACCTATGGTACTAAATCTAGCTGCCTCCAGCATCTATTATTTCTCCCCAACTAGACTGTAATCCTCCAAGAACAATGTATTGTATCCCTTCACACTACCTGGCACAGATCTGGACAAACTATAGACAAACATACATGAAAGGTGACATCGTTCCTTAATAAAAATGGCTGCCAAACAGAACCACACAAGATAAACTTCACTTTATAAAACAAAACATTAATACAGTGTAGAATCACTTTACTGATGGATTGCGACATGTTACTTCAGGATGATAAAGTATAAAATGAAAATATATGTATCGCAAAGTTTTACAAAATATACATCTTTAAATGCATCGTCCAGTTGATTCATTTAGGTGTTTATATGTCTGATGACAATATTTATCACAGTAATATGATAAATAACATTCTCTGTACAGACATCCAGCTCTTAAAAAAACAAGAGACAGGACAACCTAAGGCAGTAAGGCTGGGAGAACAATCATGTCAAGCTTTTCTGGCACAGCAGATGTCTGGTGTTCTATGATATGAATATCAACATTCAATTTTCAATATGCTGCCTAGAGTCAGTCTTGGGAGAGATTTCAATTTCCACTCTATAGAATACTGCCAAATATGGGGAATAGAAGTATTAATCCTTCCTAGGGTTGTTGTGTTGAGTGTTTCTGCTTCTGTGAAAATATATGTATAAACAAAAAGGGAACATTTGAGGAAGAAGACAAGCATGGGTTAAGTGGAGTATGCAGACTGGATATCTGTGGTTCACTTCCACATGTGGCAGAAACAATAACCCAGCATCCTCAATGGTTCAACATCTGCTTTATAATCTATCCACTTTGCTCTCTGCTCACATCTGTGGGTTCTTCATCTTCATATTATTTAACCATTTTACCCCCTGGCCTTAGAATCCCGGATCTCCTAAGTCTTAAACTTACTTATCTCAGAGGGGCTTCAAGATGGCTGACTAGAGATATCTGATACTCCTTTCCTCCACAAAGAAGAACCAAAATAGCAGCAGATAATCACACTTCAAATAGATCACCTAAGAGAAAATACTAGAATTCAACAGGGAAGTAACAAAGAAATGCCTAAAGCAAGGAAGGAGAGGGAAGCAAGGCAACCTGCTAGGCTGGAATCAGCTGTGAGCCTGGAGAGGCTCCACAATCTGGGGAAGGGGTAAGTGAGTGACCTCCCCACCACTGTGGTCCACATTCCCACCTTGGACTCCTGCAATCTTAGCCACATGAAAACCCTCAACACATGCAGGCTGTGAGGTTAATATAGTGAGCTGCCTGGACACTGTGCAACTGCATTACTCTAAAGGGGGAGCTCATGCCAGGTTCCACACATACCCCAAGTCCTATGCAGCGGCAGCAAGGCACCGTTTTGAGAGACAAGCCCCCAGCAGACTGCATCCTGCTCTGGGGCCCAATAGTCCCTGCATCCCCACATCCCTGGAGCCCCACTGGCATTGCCCACATGCAGGTATCACTGCTGGCTGCTGTTGCCAGGGCCAAAGCATGAACCATTAGCAGTAAACCTGCCACCCCTAATAGCAGGGCTGTCACACATTTAAAAGTGCACTGAAGAAAGGCTACCTTGTTTATACACACCACCTGGGGCTGAAGCAAGCACTCCCTAGCCACGTGCTTATGACTGCTGCCACTAAAAGAACTTCACCCTCCGCAATAGCAGGGCCACAGTGCAGCCACTGCTTCTCCCACTTAAGCATTCTGCCAGAGGCCTTGGGCTCACTCTGCTCCAGCCTACCACAGCCAATGCCCCACACACCACTGGGGACCTGAGGACAGGACTCCCCGGCCTGGCTCCACCCATCCCCCATGCTCAAGCATGTTATCTAGGGTCTGGGGATTGCCTGCCCCTTCCATGACTGTTAGCACCTGAGCACTCAGCCCAGAAGCCTAAGGATAGGCCCACCAAACCTGCTGCTACCAGTACAGCTGGCACCCACCTGCACACACCACTTGTGGACATGGGGACTGGCCCATCTAGCCTGTCATGGCCACTACCAATATGAGCAAAGATCACTTGGGAGTCACAGGGTCCCACCACTGCTACTGCCATTGCCCAAACCATGCCCACTGACCAGGCGCCTAAGGACCCACCAACCCACCTAGCCCACCTCTGCCATTCCCAGCACCCAAACAAGCTGCCTAGAGGCTCAAGAATCAGCCCACCTAGGCCTATTAACATTGGTGCCAGTATATGTTGCCCTGAGGCTCAAGGACAAGCATGGTTGGCCTGCCACCACCACAACTACGACCAAAGGACTGGACCACCTGGCATCCCTATCCCCAGCAAAAGTTTATCACAGCCTCTACTAACAACCATACCCTAATCCCCCAAGGAAATTACAAACACTACTGAGTCTGTTTACAGCTGAAGAAATCATATGAAGACTACGCTACTGCATGAACCCAGAATCAAAGCTAAAGCACCCTGCCCAACCAACAACACAGATACAGCTTCAGAAAAAACTACTCCCTTCTAAAAGCAAATTCAAACAATTAGAAGAGGCGACTGCTGTACCACATGTGCAGAATGACTACTGGGTCAGGAAAAAAACTAAGGAGGAAATAAAAAAATTTCTCAAAACAAATGAAAATCAAAACACAACATACCGAAACCTATGGGTAAAAATGCAAAAGCAGTGTTCAAAGGAAAGTTTATAGCAACAAATGCCCACATCAAAAAAAATAGAAAGATTTCAAATGCACAGTCCAAGATGTACCTCAAGGAACTAGAAAAGCAAGAAAAAAACAAAATTGGGAGAAGAAAAGAAGTAATAAAGATCAGAGCAGGACTAAATAAAACAGACTAAAAAACACCACAAGGCCAGGCACGGTGGCTCACACCTGTAATCTCAGCACTTTGGGAGGATGAGGCAAGGGGATCACAAGGTCAGGAGATTGAGACCATCCTGGCTAACACAGTGAAACTCCATCTCTACTAAAAATACGAAAAATTAGCCAGGCGTGGTGGCACATGCCTGTAGTCCCAGCTACTTGGGAGGCTGAGGCAGGAGAATCACTTGAACCCAGAAGGCGGAGGTTTCAGTGAGTTGAGATTGCGCCACTGCACTCCAGCCTGGGCAACAGAGCAAGACTCTGTCTCAAAAAAAAAAAAAAAAAAAAAAAAAAAAAAAAAAAACAACAACAACAACAAAAAAACACACAACCACTAAAGATCAAAGCAACAAAAAGTTGATTTTTTGAAAATATAAACAAAATCAATAAACTCCTAGCTAGGCTAACCAAAGAGAGAAGACCTAGATAAATAAAATCAGCAACAAAAACAGACACATTACACTGATACTACAAAGATACAGTTTAGAAGAAAGCTGAAAGCCTATCCTCTAAGATCTAGAAAAAGGTAAAGTTGTCCACTTTTTTTTTTCTTTTTTCTTTTTTAGATGGAGTCTCACTCTAACACCCAGGCTGGAGTGCAGTGGCGCGATCTTGGCTCACTGCAACCTCCACCTCCTGGGTTCAAGCGATTCTTCTGCCTCAGCCTCCGGAGTAGCTGGGATTACAGGCGTGCACCACCACACCCAGCTGATTTTTGTATTTTTAGTAGAGACTGGGTTTCACTGTGTTGGCCAGGCTGGTCTCGAACTCTGGACCTCAAGTGATCCGCCCACCTCTGCCTCCCAAAGTGCTGGGATTATAGGCGGATGTCCACTTTCAAAATTTTGATTAAACATACTACTAGAAGTCCTAGCCAGAGCAATCAGGCAAGACAAACAAATAAAAGGCATCCAGAGCAATCAGGTAAGACAAACAAATAAAAGGCATCCAAATTAGAAAAGAAGAAGTCAAATTATCCCTTTTGCAGATGACATAATCTTGTATTAAGAAAAACCTAAAGATTCCACCAAAAAACTCTTAGATCTGATAAATTCAGTAAAGTTGCATGATACAAAATCAACATACAAAAATCAAGGGAGCAGAAGGAGCAACATGGTGGTATAGAAAGCTCCACCAATGATCCTCCCCACAGGATCGCCAAGATAGCAACAATCTACACAGAAAAAAAAAAAAAAAAAAAAAAAAAAACAGCAGGTTTGAACTTCATATCGCTGAAAGAGGCACTGAGTAGATACAAAAACATTCCTGAATTGTGGAGGCCACCCCTCCCCCATCTCTGGCAGCAGCAGCACCTCTGAGCACTGGGGGAGGGAGAAACACAGCAATTGTGAGGCAGTGAACTCAATGATGCCCTGTTAGAGCAGAAAGGAAAACCAAATCAAACTCAGTTGGTGCTCAGCCACAGAAGGCGCATTTAAACCAGCCCTGGCCAGAGGGGAATTGCCAATCCCAACAGTCCAAACTTGGTGCCTGCAAACCTCACTACCAAGGACTACAGCTCTCCAGGTCTCCAAGTAATCTTGAAAGGCAGTCTAGGACATAAGGACTGCAACTCTTAGGTGAGCCATAGTGCTGAACTAGGCCCAAGACAGTGAACTGAGGTGGAGGTCAGGGGGCAAGGCAAGGGGTAGGGGTATGGTGCAGGTGCAACATATTTAGACACCAGCTGGGGCAGCCAAGAGAGTGCTGGCATCACCTCTCCCCTAAACCCAGGCTCCACAGATCTAGGCTCCAAAAGAGACCCCTTTCTTCTGCTTGAGCAGAAGTGAGGGAAGACTGGAGAGGACTGTGTCTTACATCTAGGATACCAGGCCAGCCACAGTAGTATAGGACACTGATCAGAGTCATGAGGCCCTGGTTCCAGGCCCTGACTCTCAGACATTTCTACACATACCTTGCGTCAGAAGGGAGCCCACTGCCTTGAAGGAAAGAACCAACTTCTGTCAGCATTCGTCACCTGCTAACTGAAGAGCCCTTGGACCCTGAATAACCAGCAGTGATACCCAGGTACCACATCGAGGGCCTAGGGTGAACCTCTGAGGCTTGCTGGCTTCAGGTGATACTCAGCACATAACCAGCTGTGGTGGCTACAGGGCAAACTCCTTCTGCTTGAGAAAAGCAGAGGAAAAAGTAAAGGGGACTTCATCTTGTGCCTCAGGTACCAGCACTGCCACAGAGGAGTAGAGCAACAAGCAAGCTCTTGGGGTCCCCGATCCCAGGACTTGTCTCTTGGACAATATTTCTGGACCTGCCAAAGCTGACTTAAGAGACTTTGGGTCTTAAGGGAACATCAGCAGTAATCTGGCAGTACCCCTCATGGTCTGGGGATGGTGGTAGCTACAGGGTGAGGCTCCTCTGCCTTTAGAATGCAAAAGAAAGAGTACGAAGAACTGTGTCCTGTGGTTTGATTGCCAGCTCAGCTACACTACAATAGAACCCCACTTAGACTTCTATGGTTTTTGACTCTAGCCACTGACTCCAGTTGCCGACTCCAGTCACTGACTTCTGGACCCACCTGGGGCTTAGGGAACCTCACTCCCCTGAAGGGAATGACAAAGGCCTGGCTGGCTTTGCCACATGCTGATTGTAGAGCCCTAGGGCCTTGAGCAAACATAGGCAATAGCCAGGCAGTGGTTATAGCAGGCCTTGGGCAAGACCCTGCAATGTGGCCCAATGCAGTCATAGTGGTGGTGGCCACAGGGGTGCTTATGTCACTCCACCTCCAGCTTTAGTTGGCTCAGAACAGACAGAGAGATTCTATGTTTAAGAGCAAGTAAGGTAAACGAACAAGAGTCTGGCTAGTAATCCAGAGAATTCTCCCACATCTTGTCCAACACCATCAAGGTGGTACCTCTATGACACTGCAAAAACCAAAGCATTACTGGGTTTGGGGTGCCCACTAAAGCAGATACAGCTTAGATCACAACACCCAAGTCCTTCTGAATATCTGGGGAGCCTTGCCAAGAAGGACGGTTACAAGTAAGCCCAGGCAGTAAAGACTACAAGAAATGCCTAACCCTTCAATGCACAGACACCACAAGAAACACACTTCACATACTAGTATCAAAACTATCCAGGAAAACATGGCCTCACCAAATGAATTAAATAAGGCACCACAGACCAATCCTTGTGAAACAGTGTACTTCAATCAGAAAGAAAAGAATATTAATGAGCAATAAATAATCACCTGAGGGTACAAAACTCACTGATAATAGTAAGTACACAGAAAAACACAGAATATTATAAAACTGTAACTGTGGTATGTGAACTACTCTTATCTTAAGTAGGAAGACTAAACAATGAACCAATCAAAAATAATAACTACAACAACTTTTCAAGACATAGTCAATACAATAAGATATAAATAGAAACAACAGAAAGTTCAAAAGCAAGGAAATCAAGTTAAGGTGTAGAGTTTTTACTAGTTTTTTTTGCTTGCTTGCTTGCTTGTCTATTTATGCAAATAGCGATAAGTTGTTATCAGATTAAAATAATGCATTAAAAGATAGTATCTGCAAGCCTCATGGTAACCTCAAACAAAAAAATGGATGCACGACAAATAAAAAGCAAGAAACTAAATCATATCACCAGAAAAAAAAAAACACCATCACTAGGGGAAAAGGAAGGAAATAAAGAAGAAAGAGAAGACCACAAAACAACCAGAAAACAAACAACAAGATGGCAGACATGAGTTCTTATTATCGATAATAACAGTGAATCCAAATGAACAAAACTCTCCGGTCAAAAGACATACACTGTCCGAATGGATAAAAAAACGAGACCCATTGATCTGCGTCAACAGAAAACACACTTCATCTCTGAAGATACACATATTATTTGGCCATAAAAAAGAATGAAATCATTTCATTTACAGCAACATAGGAACTGAAGGCCATTATCTTAAGTGAAATAAGCCAAGCACAGAAAGACAAATATTGCATGTTCTCACTCATATGTAGGAGTTTAGAAAGTTGATCTCATGGGGTAGAGAGATGAATGATAGATACTTGAGGCTCTGAAGGTTGTGTGTGTGTTGAGAGATGAAGAGAGGTTGGTTAATAGGTACACACATACAGTTTTATAGAAGGAATAATTTCTAATGTTCAGTAACAGAGTAAGGTGATTATAGTTAACAATAATGTATTATATATTGCAAAATAGCTAGAAGACATGAAATAATTCCAACACCTGGAAGTGGTGAATACTCAAAGTGATGGACACCCTAAATACCCTGACTTGATCATTACATATTCCATGCATGTGACAAAATATCACATGTACTCCATAATTATGTGTAGATATGATGTATCGATTTTTAAAAACATCTTCCTTTCCCTGCATTTACTACCAAGCATGGCTATTTCACAGGCAATGGCATCACTTGGAACTCTGCTCCAGCTCATTGATGCCACCTTTGTAACTACCTTCTCTATCTACATTTTCCTGTCCTTCAACCTGTTACATCCCTCAGTTTCCCCTAACATTCCTTTTTCTTACCTACTTCTCCAGTCTAATGTTTTGCTGTCCTAAGAAAAGGCAGATTCCTTCTGGTAACATCTGTTGCCACCAAAATATTTAATAGATGTAGATACTAGAATCTAAATTTTCTCACTCTATTATACACCTCTCATATCTACCTAAACATTTACTAATTTTATATAGCCCAATTTACCAATTTTTTTTTTCTTTTATGGTCAAGTCTAAGAACTCTTTGCCTGAGAAGAAGTGTGAATGGCAAATAAGCATATGAAAACATGCTGAGGAGAAGACCCGCAATTCCCATGAAGGAAGCAGATTGCTCCTGCAGGACCTGGAAGACACCCCAAATACTGTGCTGGTATCCACAGCTGAGAGACCCACAGACAGTTCACATCACAGGACTCTGTGCAGACAATCCCCACTAGTGGCCCAGAGCCTGGTAGACTTGCTCAGTGGCTAGATCCAGAAGAGAGATAACAATCATACAGCTTGGCTCTCAGGAAGCCACATCCATAGGAAAAGGGAGAAAGTACTACATCAAGGGAACACACCATGGAACAAAAGAATCTGAACAACAGCCTTGGGTCCTAGACCTTCCTTCTGACAGAGCCTACCCAAATGAGAAGGAACCAGAAAACCAACTCTGGTAATATGACAAAACAAGGTTTTTTAACACCCTCCCAAAAAATCACACTAGCTCACCAGCAAAGGACCCAAACCAAGAAGAAACCCCTGATTTACCTGAAAAAGAATTCAGGAGGTTAGTTGTTAAGCTAATCAGAGAGGCACCAGAGAAAGGTGAAGCCCAATGTAGGGAAATACAAAAAATGATACAAGAAGTGAAGGAAGAAATATTCAAGGAAATAGATAGCTTAAATAAAAAAGAAATCAACATTTCAGGAAACAATGGACACACTTACATAAATGCAAAATGCTCTGGAAAGTCTCAGCAATAGAACTGAACAAGTGGAAGAAAGAAATTCAGAGCACAAAGACGAGATATTTGAATTAACCCAATCCAACAAAGTCAAAGAAAAAAAAAATAAGAAAATATGAACAAAGCCTCCAAGAAGTCCAGGATTATGTTAAATGACCAAACCTAAGAATAATTGGGGTTTCTGAGAAAGAAGAAAAATCTGAATGTTTGGAAAACATATTTGGGAGAATAATTGAGGAAAATTTCCCTGGCCTTCCTAG
>NW_016826667.1:30979-37112 GCF_001698545.2 Rhinopithecus bieti
GAAATGGAAAACCAAACATCGTATCTTCTCATTCATAAGTGGAAGCTAAGCTGTGAGGATGCAAAGGCATAAGAATGACACAATGAATTTTGGGAAATTGGGGGAAAGGATGGGAAGGGGGTGAGGGATAAAAGACTACAAATAGGGTGCAGTGTATATTGCTTAGGTGATGGGTGCACCAAAATCTCACAAATCACCACTAGAGAACTTATGTAACCAAAAAACACCTGTTCCCAAATAACCTATGGAAATTTAAAAAATTGTTTTAAAGATGATGAACATCATTTGTCATTAGGGAAATGCAAATTAAAACAATGATATGCCACTATATGCCTATTAGAATGACTTTTTAAAATGACAGTACCCAAAGAAGTCAAGGATACAGAGCAACTAGAGCTCTCATTACTGTGTGTATAAGTGTCACACATCTGCTCTGGAAAGCAGAATGGCAGTTTCTTGTAAAGTTAAACATAGTTACCATATGACTCAGCAATTCCACTTTTAGATATGTATGCAAGAGAAATGAAAATTGTTTACACAAAAATCTGTACACAAATATTAATAGTGGCTTTATTCATAATTGCCAAAATGGAAACAACCCAAATGATCTTCACCTAGGGAATGAGTAAACAAACTGCGGTACATCTATACAATGGAATAGTACTCAACCATTAAAAAGAAAGAATGAACTACTAATACATGCAACAAAAGAATGAATCTCAAATGCGCTTTGTTGAATAAAAGAAACCAGGCCCAGGATTACATTTATATAACACTCTGGAAAAGGCAAAATGATAGGGATAGAGATAGGGATAGACCCATGATTGTCAGAACCTGAGGATGAAGGAGAAACTGACTACAAAGGGCAGCAGAGGAAATATTCGAGGGTGATTAAACTGTTCTGTATCGTGATTGTGGTAGTAGATACAAGCCTGTATGCATTTTTAAAAATCCATGCCACTGTAATAGTTTATAAGAGTACATTTTACCGTATGCAAATTTTAAGATATACTTAGAAAAAAACAGAAGCATGGGTAAGGATGTGGAACAAAGTAATATTTATATAGTCTGGCATAAAACTGAAAACAGTTTGGCATCATCTTAATAGAGTTGAATATGGACATATCTTATGAACTGGCCATTTTACCCCATAGAAAAGCTTATACATCTATACCAGAAAACATTCATATATAACAGCATTGTTTGTAATTGCAAAAGTCTGAAAACAACCCAAATCTCCACTGGCAGGAAGATGGATTAATATATTGAAAAACACTGAGGATTAATACTCAGTCCATGGGGAGCAGGTAACAGATTGTTCCTGTTGCATAACTTTCGCAGTAGTTTCTGTTGGCCAGCTCTTAATTCTACAAACCTCCCATCAATTTTGTGAGCCCCAATCCTTGCAGCAAAATTTCCTTTTTTCTTATGATGGCATGATCTGATTTATGTTTCTAGCAGCCAAAAACCCCTAAAGGTTCAAAACCCAATCCAAACTTAACATCTCCCTTCAACACACGTAGACCCATCACCTTCCAAATCATTAACACTCAAACCAGGCATCACTTTAACAACTTCATGTACCTTATCACCCTGTCATTTCCCCCCTTCAACATGTCACACACCTGTCTGAAATAAATGCAGACTTCTGTGAAATCACAGCAGCAGACAAATCTATTTAAATCCTGCTAAATCTGTTTAAATCCTGCTCATTCTTCAAGAACTAGTTCAAAGTCAGCTCTTTTCTTATCCCCATCTCCTGTGCCTAGCCAGGTGTAACTACTCCTCATTCTTAAGTTTTATACCACAATTTCCATATTTTCCTGCCTTTATTAATGTATCCGACTGATGTTTATTAGGTACCTACTATGGGTCGAAATTTTTTCTTAAGGCTAAAAATACAGCGATAAACCAAATAGACATTAATCTTTGTCTAGTGAGGAGACAGGCCATGAACAAAATAATAAGTAAAATGTATAGTAGGTTAGAAAGTGATAGGTACTATGGAGGAAACAGTCAACAGAGAAGGGCCTAGCAAATGGCATGGAGTGTGCCATTTCAGATAAGATGGGCACAGAAGGCTTCACAGAGAAGGTAACATTTGAAAAAAGGCCAGAAGCAACTGAGGAAGTGGACCAATTGGCTATCTTAGGGAAGATCATTCAAGACAGAGGTAACAGCAAATACAAAATCCCCAAGTTTGAAACATGCCAGATTTTTGGTAAAAGAATGAAGAGGCAGAGTGAGCAAGGGAAAGAATAGTAGGAGAGAAAGTAAGAGAGGTAATGAAGGACCAGCATATGGAGGCCATATTGAGCCCATAGGAATCCAGGCTTTTCTCTGATTCCAGCTGAAAGTCATTGAAGAGTTTTCAGCAAAGATGGTCTAACTTAGTTTTAGCAGGCTTGTTCAGGGTCAAAACAGACTGCGGGGTGAGGGCAGAAGGAGGGAGACAAATAGATAAGTTAGCATCCTTTAGCAAGGTGTGGGAAAGAGAGTAGATTTTAATCTCCCTAAGCTCCTCTCAAAAGCAGAAAAGGAACTAGGGCAGTATATGAAAACAAATAAAATTAATTCAAAGACAATATCATTGACAAACAAAGTGACAAACGAATCCCTCATGAATCCAGAATACAAGATGAATGTAAGGAGAATGTGGGAGCTCTGGGAAAAAGGAGGGAAGATAGAGATTTTTGATGGTCCTAAGAGCTAAGGAACTCAGAAATTACCAACAAGTCATCACCATGAAGAGGAGGAGTCCTTGATGGGAATGGAAAGCTCACTGACCCAATCCGAGAAAAACAGTTGAAACAGGAGGTGACTTCTCAGCCCCCAACCTGAGGTGAGTGCAGGAGGGCTGCAGGGAGATTTCAGTTGCTGGAAAGCCTGGTCCCAGAGGCTCTCTGAGAAAGTAAAGAACTCTGCACTGAGGACATACCCCAAGGTAGGAACTCTATGGTTTATGAAAAGGGGAAAAAAGAAAAGAAAGAGATAGTCCCATCCATATTGAAGGGGGTAGAAGCAGGGGAAGCCAATAAAGGAAATTTTCAGAATAAATGAAGAAACAGCTGCACCAAGCTACATCGTTTAGTTCTACCATGTTCTTTAAATATTTCAAAGTAACAATAGAAGGGGGAGCCCAAGAGCTTTGAAGCCTGGGCAACCATTCTGGTTGAACTCTCAGGCAACTCCTTGCAAAAGTACAGGTACATTTGCTTCACTTAAACATGAGTACCAGAAAAGGAAAACATTCAATTTAATATGCAAAGATATTGGATTTTTGGCCGGGCGCGGTGGCTCAAGCCTGTAATCCCAGCACTTTGGGAGGCCGAGACGGGTGGATCGCGAGGTCAGGAGATCGAGACCAACCTAGCTAACACGGCGAAACCCCGTCTCTACTAAAAAATACAAAAAACTAGCCGGGCGAGTTGACGGGCGCCTGTAGTCCCAGCCACTTGGGAGGCTGAGGCAGGAGAATGGCGTAAACCCGGGAGGCGGAGCTTGCAGTGAGCTGAGATCCGGCCACTGCACTCCAGCCTGGGCAACAGAGCGAGACTCTGTCTCAAAACAAAAAAAAACAAAGATATTGGATTTTTAAACATTTTCTCCTTTACATGGAACAAAGGCGACAGGATAGCATGTAATGATTGCATGCTTCGGTGATATAGCTATCAAATTTGAAGGAAGAAGGGGAGATGGTAAGAAAAGCAGAATAAGCTTGTCAGTTGCCTTATAAGGGTAAAAGTAAATTACTTTAGAATACACATTCTGGGAGAGGGTGGGGTGGCAAGAAAAGGTTACTAACTAACTTAATACTCCTCATGGAAGATAACCAGTAGACAGTAGCCAAAAGCCCTGGGATAGGGAGGCAAGGAACAGTTTGCCTATTAGAACCCTAGAGCCTCTGCAATAATGATAAGAACAATGTTGGAACTGTAAGTCACACTCCAAGTCAACAAGCCACATTAACAAACACTTGAATAGCATAGGAAAAGTGCCCTTGGTAAGGCAAGGAACTTACCCTGCAGTAAGGAGAAGCCAGAAACCACATGTGCAGCATTTGGGGGGACACAAGTCAGTGTTAGTTTAGGAAGCAGACGGAGATGTGACAGGACCAGCTCTTTCATATGTTTCCATGAAATTAAATCTAATTTTTTATGGGGCAGACAAAAGACCTGTTACATAGAAAACAGAGTGTCTATTTTTGAATACAAGAAGTGTCAAAAGCTTCTGTGAATAGTAATATGGCAGAGCAGGAAAAAAATATGGGCTTGAAATCAAACAGACAGACCTAATTTGAATTCTAGTTTCACCAGTAACTGAGTTATCTTGGGTAAATTCCTCATCTTCTCTGAGCTTCAATTTTCTCATCTCTATAATGTCCCTAATAATATATACCTCACAGTATCATTGTAAGGATTGGCATGTTGAGGGATTAGATATATCTTAGTGTTCCCCTTCCCCCAGCCATTCTTTAAAGACATTGAGATAAACTCTCTAATCACCTTTAAAGATCAAGTATAAATATATCCTGACACGTTGGAAGACTACTTGTTCTGTCCTCAGAGTTTAAAACAGCTAGCTCTTAGGCTCCAGGAAATTATTTTTATTAAAATTTAATTTTTGCATCAAATAACACTTTCTATTCTAGAAAAATATTAACAATGTTTTTAACAGCTTTTTATAGCTCCTAGTCTACTGTCTTGTCATAGACCATTAAGCAGTTGTTGCATTCCATTTGCGGTTGATGTTGTCTTTGCTTTGCTTTTACTGTGCCACATTGGTCTGTAAACCCTGTGAGAAAACTCCCAGATGAAAGGCCTTTCATCAATGCAAGACATTAGTATTCTATCTTTTAGAAGAAGAGTTTACTCTCTAGGCATATGGAATTGAATCTAATTAAGGGCATTTGCATCATTTAGTTCTACCAAAAGTGAGGCTGTCATTCTGTCATATTAATTTTATTTTTGTCACCTCAATGTTTAATAGCTGGATCTAAAAAGCTAGGCCATGCGGGAGAATAGTGAGGAAGATGTTGGGAACAGTATCATCATCCAATTCATATTTTTGGCAATCTGAGGAGCTCCGTGCACCAACCTCTGGTGTTTACACAGCCACATGAGTCCAACAGCCCAGTTTTCCACAATGTGATGCAGCTCCAGGTGACAGAAAAAAATCACACTCAGTAGACAAATACACAAAATAGTCTGATTGAGGGAAATTAGAAACAGTGGGACTCTTTTCTGGCCAAAAAGTGAAGGGGGAGAATTATAGACCTGCCAGACAGCAAATAACCACTACTGCTAGCTTGAAAGAAGTAACTGTGTGCCAACGAGCACGTTATTTTTACAGGAGCAGAATAATATCCCCTGAATAAGCCAGTCAAATTTCCATGACTTCATACCATGTCACTCCCATGTTTGAAATCATCCTCACTGACCTTAATGTTAAAACCAAAATCCTTATAAGGACTTACATCAAGGATTTCAAACTCAGGCCCGATACTAGATGATAAATGACAACTGATCCCAGCCCTGTACATCAGGAAGCAATAGGAAGTGATGGAGACTGTGGGGAATGTCAGGGCACAAGGCCCATATCACAGGAGTAGCCTTCCTGCAGTTCTACCTGATTTGTTGGACATGGAATAGAACAGCACTGCCAGATCTTCTGACTGTTCAAGGGAAGCCAGAAAGCTGGATTTTAAAATTTGATTTTTTAAATAGCTCAAATTTCAAATACTGTATGAGTTGATAGTCTGAAGAACAAACATAAGCACAGTTAGCCTACTACCATTTTGCAACTTTCACGCATGCCTAGAACTAAAGAGAGAGAAAGATTAGATATGAATAGACATAGATATAGGCATTAAAAAGATATATATAGAGAGAGATACATCTCTATATATCTCACAGGTAGACACATAGTAGACAATTTATATATGGGAGAATTTTCAAACCAAGACAAGAATAAAAAACCAGGACAACTTGCATCGTCCAGCCTGTGTTCCTTTGATCATTTGGGCAGGGGCTGAGCTGAAGTGTCACTTGGTACTGATTATAAAAAGAGAAGCTCATTAGGCAAATGTACGATATTATCAAGACTATAGGTGAATTCTTTTTTTTTTTTTTTT
>NW_016826667.1:38048-42693 GCF_001698545.2 Rhinopithecus bieti
GATAGGGGCAAGAAATAATAAGTAAAGAAATTAACAACACATCTTCAGATTCTTTGGATTGGGTAGTCAAGGAAAGCCACCCCAAGGAGGTGACATCAGAGTTGACATGGAAAAAACTGAAAGGATCTTAGCCTTGGGAAAATGAGAGGGTCTCTTTCCCTACAACTATAACAACAGAATGTGTTACCAAGTCTTTAGTTTGGTTTGGTTTGGTTTTGAATAAGAAATCATTGTAAGTTGATTTTTGCCTAAAGGAAATGCTAAATTTTCTTTAGTTTAAAAAATCTGTATTAATTTTACTTCAATACATTTTGGAATTGATCATTCTGGATCTATTTTCAAAGTTTTTTTTTGTCTTCTAGTAATGAGAGCATGGGACTTTTGTGGTTTTCTATTTTCTTCTTTTTGATCTTTATAGTTTTTAGCAGCTATGGAATGGAAATGAATTCTAGTTTAGATGGTTACAATTACCTCACTGTATTGCCATTCTTGTGATGGAGAAGCTTCATCTCACATCAGAATTACTATACTTCTCATAGAAAATCTCCTTCCAATATTCTAAAACCTTTTACACCTTTTCTTACCCTGGTCAGAGGGACCTAGTAGAAGTCAAAGGAGTAGAAAATAGGGATCTAAGACCAATACAAAAGCTATTACAGTTTCCCAGAAATGCATTAATTTGTCAAAAATGAATAATAGTAGTAAGTTTTTCCTATAATGGGATTAGCATTTTATAGCAGCTTTTTAATAATACTAATTTTTTATATACCTTCAAAGAGCTTCTACATCAATTGAATTATTTACTTATGAATTAGGCACTAGTTCTTATAGGCTTTCTGGCTATCACTTAGTACAAAGATAAAGCAGGTAATTCAGGCAGTATTGCTCTATTCCTAGATGCTTGTTTGCAGCCCCTGTAAACATTGGCTGGAAATAATTTCCCTGCCTTACTTATCACTGTGCCTTTAACATGTATTTTCAAGTGGGAAATGTAATTGGTTGAACTATAATACATAGTCTTTGAGAAAGTGACTTCATCTTACCAGTTGTCTTTGGGAGTGTGAAAATAATAGAAGGTATTTGATATGGTTTGGCTCTGTGTCCCCACCCAAATCTCATGTTGAATTGTAATCCCTAGTGTTGGAGAAGGGGTTTGGTGGGAGGTGATTTAATCATGGGGCTGATTTCTAACGGTTTAGCACCGTCCCCCTAGTGCTGTCTCGTTGACAGAGTTCTCATTACAAAAATACAAAGAGTAACCGGGCATGACAGTGGATGCCTGTAATCCCAGCTACTCGGGAGGCTGAGGAGGGAAAATCACTTGAACCCAGGAGGTGGAGGTTGCAGTGAGCTGAGACTATGCCACTGCACTCCAGCCTGGGCGACAGAGTGAGGGAGACTCCGTCTCAAAAAAAAAAAAAGAAAAGAAAAGAAAGTGTGTAACTCTCCCCATCCCGCTCTCCCATATGAAGATGTGCCTGCTTCCCCTTCACCTTCCGCCATAATTGTAAGTTTCCCGAGGCCTCCCCAGCCATGCCTCCTGTACAGCCTGCAGAACTGTGAGTTAATTAAACCTCTTTTCTTCATGAATTACCCAGTCTCAGGTAGATCTTCATAGCAATGCAGGAACGGACTAATACAGTATTGGCATCCTATTCCTTTAAAATTATACTTCACTGTCATTTAAAACAGTATTTTTTGGTAACATTATTCCGATAATTTTGCTTATTGGAATATCATTAGATAGACTAATTATCTTCCTAAAAGATTAGTGTGATATGATTATTTTCTTGATGTGATGAGCTTGTAACTATGTTTTAACCATCTTAAGCATTTTTAAGTGTACAGTACAGTAGTGTTAAAATATTCACATTTTATGAAAGAGATCTCTGGAACTTTTTCATCTTTCAAATCTGAAATCTATACTTATTAAACAATAATTCCTTGTTTTCCCCATTTCCAGCCCCTGGTAGCCACCATTCTATTCTGTTTGTATGAATTTGATGACTTTATATACTTCATATAAGTAGAATCATACATTTTTTCTTTTTGTGACAGGCTTATTTCACATAGCATAATATGTGAACATGTAACATTAAGAAAGACTTTTACATTGTCTACCTTTATAAACTATGGGCCAAAGAAGATGACCATGTTAATTAATAATGAAAGGATAAGCCTATAAATTATACACTAACAGTTTAATTCTAGTTAACCGTTGGTCAGTCCCAATATTATTTACAATTTACAGACTTTTGGGTTAATTTCATAAAATAGTGATACTCTATCATAATTAATATTAAAGGCCAATGAATGAATTTTCTGAAGCTACATTCTAAACTTATCTAGAATTCAAGATAGCTGGCTAGATATAGCTAGGTTGTGCCTCTTCCATGCAGAGGAACCAAAATATCAACTAAATCTTCACACTTCAAACAGACCTTTTGTGAGAAAGCACTGAAATTCAACAAAGAGGCAATGGAAGATACCATGGTTAAAGAGAGGCTGCCCGCTCAGAGTTGCTGCTGGGCGCCAGGACCAGCCACCAGACCTAGACCTGGACCCAAGGAAGGGTAAGTGAAGGAACACCACAGTACCACATTCCCATCATGGACCTGAGTTCCTAGCTACAGGAGAGTTCCGTGACTACCACAGGCCTTTGCACTGGCAGAGGGAGATACCTGGAGACCACCCAGAGGCACTGCCTGAAGTCACGTGGACCCCAAAAGGTTTTAGTGTACGGGACAGTTGCAGCAAAACACGACGCTGGGCTCCCACCTGCTAAGGCTCTCTATTCTGCCCTAAGCAGCTGCAGACACTGCTATCTGCTGGACTGAGAAGTGATCAGGGCCCAGACACGCTCATATGCCCCCTAGACAGGCTTCACCACTATTGCTACAGGACTAAGGTCCATCTGAATCATATATCTCATACCTGCCAGTTCTTCCCAAGATTGCCTGCCTGGCTGTTTCCGCAGGGAATCTCCACAGCATACATTCTATTGCCCTGCCTAAGTATTTTGTTGGTGACCTGGGAGCAATTCTTTCCTCCCTACCATATCCAGTGACTGAGCCTGAACGGCCAGAGGAGAAATCCACTGGCCTTGTCCCGGTTTCCCAGGACATAAGCCCACTGCCCAGGGGTACAGAGATGAGATTTGTGGTCTAATCTCTAGCAGGGGAGGACCCCTCAGTGTCAGAACACAGAGAAGAGTGTGGTATGGGCTTGTGTGGTGGCATGAAATCTGGGTGCTCCTCCCTTCATGAAACTAGACCATAAAACTCTTAGAAGAAAACATAGAGCAAAAGCTCTATGACATTGGATTTGGCAGTCATTTTCTAGATATGATACAAAAGGCACAAGCAACAAAAGAATAAATAGATAAATTGGGCTTCATGAAATGAAAACATTTTGTACATCAAAAGATAATATCAACGGCATAAAAAGGCAGCCCACAGAACAGGAGAAAATATTTTCAAATCATGTATCTGATAAGGGAGTAATATCCAAAAATATACAGAGAACTGCTAAAACTCAACCAAAAAACCCCAAATTACTCAATTCAAAAATGGGCAAGGACTTGAATAGATATTTCTTCAAAGAAGCTATACCAAGTGGCCATTAAGCACATGAAAAGATGCTCAACAATACCAATTAGGCAAATGCAAATCAAAACTCAATGAGATATTGCCTCACACCCATTAGGTTGGCTACTATTTTAAAAAAAGCAGAAAACAACAAGTGTTGGTGAGGATGTGGAGAAATTATAACCCTTGAACATTGTTTCTAGGAATGTAAAATGGTACAACCACTTTGTAAAAAAGGGTGGCAGCTCCCCAAAACATTAAAAATAGTATTGTCATATGATCCCTCAGTTCTACTTTTGTGTATGTACCAAAATAAATTGAAAGCAGGGTCTCAAAGAGATTTCGTGCATCCATGTTTATAGCAGCATTATTCGTGATGACTAAAACTTGGAAGCAATCCACGTGCCCATTGTTGGATGAATTGGTAAGCAAAATACCTACAATGGAATATTATTCAGCCTTAAAAGGACTGAATTTCTGACATAATGCTACCACATGGATGAACCTAGAGGACATTATGCTAAATGAAATAAGCTATTCACAAAAACAAAAATACTGTGTGATTCTCTTAAGGAAGTACTTAGAGTAGACAAAATTATAGACAGACAGTAGAATGGTGCCAAGGGGCAGGGGGAGGAAGAAATGAGAAGGCATTGTGTAATAGGTATAGAGTTTCAGTCTTAGAAGATGAAAAGTGTTAAGGTAATGAATAGTGGTGATGGTTGTACAATATTATAACTATTTAATACCACTGTACACTTAAAAATGGTTAAGATGGTAAATTTTATGTGTATTTTACCACAAAAAATGGGACAATAGATCTACAATAGTAAGTGCTTTTAGAAATATAATAGCAGAGAATAAAACTGTACTAGAAATACCTTAGGCAAAGGAACATTTAAATTTTGAGGCTTTTTTTTTTCATTTTTTTATTATACTTTAAGTTCTAGGGTACACGTGCATAACGTGCAGGTTTGTTACATATGTATATTTGTGCCATGTTGGTGTGCTGCACCCATCAACTCGTCAGCACCCATCAATTCATCATTTATATCATG
>NW_016826667.1:46041-55590 GCF_001698545.2 Rhinopithecus bieti
TGGTGGTGACAAAATCTCTAAGCATTTGCTTATCTGTAAAGGATTTTATTTCTCCCTCACTTATGAAACTTAGTTTGGTTGGATATGAAATTCTGGGTTTAAAATTCTTTTCTTTAAGAACGTTGAATATTGGCCCCCACTCTCTTCTGGCTTGTAGAGTTTCACTTTGAGCCGTTTTTAATCTTCAGGATCAACACGACGAGATGGTAATGGTTTAGAATAATAATTTTTTTCAAATCAAACAAATATGTATTTTAATATGTCCAAGTTTGGCCTAAAGAGGAAAATACACTTTTCCCTTTTGTTATTTCTAAGAAGAAACTCAAAACAATTAAATATATCCTAAAACTACTGAGAGATTTAAGCTACTTTTACCTGGATGTATTCCACTTACACCCCTGTTAAAGGGCTGATAGGTGTTCCATGGTTAGGATAATTGTAGTATATTATCAGGTTGGCAGATGCTCAATAATCATTTTTATCCTCATTAGGTAACAATAGATACAAATAAAGGGACACCTGTTGGTGTTCTTACAGCTGTGTCTGAATTAGAAGGCACTAGTACTCATTATTCCAGACGGTGAGTGACTCAGAGGAGTTCTGGCATTTTTCATGATGATAGCTGCATGTAAATACTTGGATCATCCTGGCAGATCCTACTGCCCAGCTCAGTGTTTCTGTTTAGGCAGTTCCTTCTCCCGCTGTATGTGTAAGCACCAGAGAATATTTATAACGCTATAGTACAGGAATTAGATTCAGGAAACACAAGTCACTCCAGTATTATTTCTGCATTTGTAAGTCACAAGAAGCAAGTATTTTAAAACTCAGGAACGTATTATTTCAGCTTTAGTACATACAAAATATGCTAGGTGGCTTATTCAGGCCACTAGTTGATTATCCAATGACCTAGTCGTAAAAAATTCATTCATGAGGAAATAGTAAGAACCCTTACCTTTCTGAGGGTTGGTCTGTTGTTCAATTATACATAGGTTTGTATACCCATGTAGCAAAGATAATACAAAGTGGAATTATTCCATTTCACTTCTATTAGGTTTTGCTGCCTGAAATGTAACTATAAATAAATAAGATGTTTTAAAATGCTCTATATCTTAAACATTCAAATAACTTTATTATTTAAAGATTTTACCTTGTGCGAAGGCATGTATTACATGGAAGGCACATCATTACATTAATGATGTTATCATTGCTCAAACATTTTTGAAAGTCATTTTCTGGAATTTCGTAGAAGCTAGTTTATGTGTCATGTGAAAAAGAATAGTCATATCTTACATATCAGAGAACTAGTGAATGGATATACTGATATCTCTTATTAAACTTAATTACAGTTTTCTAATCTTCAGAAGCAAAACTAAGTCACCTTAAACAATTTTGTATTTCAAGCATAATAAGTATAGATTGAAAGTAGTAAAACCATATTTAGCTAGTAGTCTCCATTTTGAAATAATTCCTGAGGATGTCTGTGTAAATTAGCAAGAAGTTTGAAATTTTTTTCTTTTTCTTTCTTTCTTTTCTTTTCTTTTTTCTTTTATTTTTTTTGAGACAGAGTTTCACTCTGTTGCCCAGGCTGGAGTGCCAGTGGCGCTATCTTGGCTCACTGCAAACTCCGCCTCCCGAGTTCAACTGATTCTCCTGCCTCAGCCTCCTGAGTAGCTGGGATTACAGGTGTGCATCCTCACGCCTGGCTAATTTTTGTTTTTTTGTTTTGTTTTTGTTTTTTTGAGACAGTCTCACTCCGTCACCCAGGCTGGAGTGCAGTGGCACCACCTCAAATCACTGCAACCTCTGCATCCCAGGTACAAGTGATTCTCCTGCCTCAGCCTCCCGAGTAGCCGGGACTACAGGTGTGTACCACCACACTCAGCTAATTTTTTTTCTATTTTTAGTAGAAACGGGGTTTCACCATGTTGGCCAGGCTGGTCTCGAACTCCTGACCTAGTGATCCACCTGCCTCGGCCTCCTAAACTGCTGGGATTACAGGCATGAGCCACCATGCCCAGCCAATTTTTGTATTTTTGGTAGAGATGGGGTTTCACCATGTTGGCCAAGCTGGTCTCAAACTCCTGACCTCAGGTGATCCGCCCACTTCAGCCTCCCAAAGTGCTGGGATTATAGGCATGAGCCACTGCACCTGGCCATGAATTGTTGCTATTTTTGGGAAACAGCAGCAATTCAGAATACTGAGGGATTCTGGGCATAGAACAAAAACAACAATTTAATATATGTCTTAATGAAGTTTTTATATTGGCTAATACATAATTGCCTTGTGTATTAGTGTATACTCAGAAGTTTATTGTATCAAGTAATTTTAAGAAGAATTCACGTATAGTCTTAATAATATCATACATTTGCCTAATGAGCTTCTCTTTATAATCAGTACCAAGTGACACTTCAGCTCAGCCCCTGCCCAAATGATCAAAGGAACACAGGCTGGACGATGCAAATTGTCCTGGATTTTTATTCTTGCCTTGGTTTGAAAATTCTCCCACATACAAATTGTCTACTATGTGTCTATATGTGAGATATATAGAGATGTATCTCTATATATATCTTTTAAAGTCTATGTCTATTCATATCTATATCCGTATCTAGTATTTCTCTCTTTAGTTCTAGGCATGTGTGAAAGGTGCGAAATGGTAGTCTGCAGGCTAACTTTGCTTAATGTTCATTCTTCAGAATATTGACTCACAAGTATTTGAAATTTGAACTATTTAAAAATCAAATTTTAAAATCCAGCTTTCTGGCTTCCTTTGAACAGTCAGAAGGTCTGGCAATACTGTTCTATTCCTGCCACCACACCCAGTTAATTTTTGTATTTTTAGTAGAGACAGGGTTTCACCATGTTGGCCAGGCTGGTCTCAAATTCCTGACCTCAGGCAATCCTCCCGCCTCGGCCTCCCAAAGTGCTGGGATTACAGGCATGAGCCACCGTGCCTGGCCACATTTAACATTCTTGTTTCAACTTACAATTCCTTTTTCTTACTAAGTGGTCATGATGTATTGTAATTATAAACCCTGAGAATCATATACCACTGCATCTTCAGAAAACATATAGTAAGATTATTTCCAAGTGGTGAAATTATAGACCTTTGTTTTGTTTTTTCCTTGGGATTTGTGGCATTGACCATGAATTATTTTTGTAATTAGAAAAAAATTCAATTAATACTATGTTTTAAAGAAGGAAAAGAGGTATAGACCAGGAATGAGCAAGAAGGATTGTTTTTGGTGTAAATACATTTTATCCCAAACACTCTACCAGCCCAAGCAGCATAATTGGAGATAAAAGGCCAGGTGTTTGCCTTTCAGCTGCTCAATTCAATACAGGGAGGTTTTTTTGGGGGGTTTTTTGTTTTGTTTTGTTTTGTTTTTTAATGTTTTCTCCCAAATGCTGAGACCTGTATTTCCAAGCCTATGTATATATATTCACATTCATGTAGATGAATCATGTCAACCTAAATCAAGCTGGACAAGAAGGAAATCTGAGTACATTAAAAATAAACTTTGCTTTTGAATATACACACGAGTGATGTTTTCCAAACTAGCAGAATCAAGTTTGTAACTTGGGTGCTTGTTAAAAACACAGATTCCCGAGTCTCATCACAGAATTCCAACCAGAATCTCCAAGATCAGTCTAGTTTGGGATATAACAAGCTAGAACTGGGTTTAAGCTTGCTCCTGCACCCCTTCATCTTAGGAACCCTGGAGGAATTAATATTTTTTAAAGAGCCTGTATTTTTCTCCAAGTGCAGTGCTCTGTCATCACTCCAGAGCCCCACATGTCAAATGGCATTATCATAACCAATACCAAAAGGAAAATAAATAGGAAAACAGAGGCTTTGAGCTCATCACACTAGATAACTAATCATATGTGTCAGGAAAGTGATTTTGTGTATTTTATTATTATCTGACTTCTTTAAAATTGTTGTTGGAGTATTTGGTCATGTTTTCTGTGAGCATTTATAGAATTCTGGATTCTTTAACAAATCAATATTATTTTCTCAATCTTCCTGGGAGAGAATTAAAATTGTGATTAGTTATCAACAGAGCATTCTGCCATAGTGATACCTTCTTCTCAAATATCTACTAACAAAGATAGTGCTTCCAAATGCCTCTCAGTTCATGTTTTGCCAAAGCTGCTCAGGGAAAGGAAAAGCTAAGCTTATCCATTTCTCCTTGCTGCCATTATACATTCTTTGAAACCCACGTGTTTACATGTGCCCTGAAAGAAAACTAATGAATTCTATTTCCTCCACTGACGGCAATCTGAGCTGAGCACAGGCGGCAGTGATGCAATCGTTGTTTGATTCATCCTGCCCACAGTTCTGCACCTGTGCCATTGCCAGCAGGAGCAAAGCTGTGGAACATAACACTTTGCTCATCCACATCCCCAGGGATGAGCAAGTGTACACACCAAGGAAAACAAACTCATAATGCAAGTTATTTATATTAACAATTGATATGTACAGTTTATACAAACCATTTCCTAATATATTGTGTCTTATCATAAAGTTTAAACAACATCATATAAGTATCTATAGCTCGTCTGCTCATCAGAAGGATAAAATCCCTCAGGGCTGTGAAGCTTCTCTTTTCCTGGCCATCAACAAGGCAACCAGCAGCTTAAAGGCCAGAGCTGATGGAATATCATAGCTTCCCCGGATGCTTCTCAGGATTTAACCAGAGGCCCTAACACCGTTTGGACTCACTAATCAGCTCCATTTTCTTTGGGACAGTAATTAAGAAGGCTCTTCCTGGTTGATTACTTCTAGCTCACCACCTCTCAAACCTCCTGTCTCAGCCACATCTCTAATATAGGGTCTTGAGGGAAAGGTTCTTAAGAATGCCAGATCCCATTTGCTCCACATGCCAGTTAGTCCTGCCCACATCACACCAACCTAGCCAGCCAAGACACCTGAGCCCCTCACAGAGCCAAAAACCAATATGCCTGCCAGCATGACTAGGCCTCCCTTTCCTACACTCTATTCTTGCTCCCCTCAAATCTAATCAAAGCAATTCAGTTGAGGAACAAAAACATACTGAGGGTTTAAATTAGCTAGAAACGTGAAAGAAGTTGTATCATTCCAGTCAGGAGACAGAAATCAAACCAGTAATTTGAACAGGAAAAATATAATATAAAAAATCGTTAACTAGTAAAAGATGGTTAAGTACCAAAGGGGTAAAAGAGAACTCTAAAGAATACAAGAATAGTTTGTGACCATCCTGGCCAACATGGTGAAATCCTGTCTCTATCAAAAATACAAAAATTAGCTGGGTGCAGTGGTGGGTGCCTGTAATCCCAGCTACTTGGGAGGCTGAGGCAGGAAAATTGCTTGAACCTGGGAGGCGGAGGTTGCAGTGAGCCGAGATCACACCACTGCACTCCAGCCTGGGTGACAGAGCAAGACTCCATCTCAGGGAAAAACAAAAAAGAATACAGGAATAGCAAATAATGTAGTGAGAAGCTATCCCCTCTATGGCTGAGGGAGATTATCCAAAACTGAGATTTTGCTCCCATTGGAGAAAGTTTGAATGTAGCCCACTGGATGGCAGAGAAGATCACTAGGATGCCTTAGGCAGAACTGGTTCAGTCAGTGGTTCAGGATGGTGAACAAATCCCACCCACGAGTGTGTTGGAGAAACTCCCTGCATGATGAGTACCATGGAGTCTTTCATATATCACTAGCAGCAATGCCATCATAGCAAGAAGTAAAGCACCCCAAAACCAGCAAGAGAAGCCCCTTCCTCTGTTACACCTTGCAGTATCCCTACAGTGCCCTCTACTGACAAGGCTTAACTTGTGCCAACTTGTGCCATTGTGCCAATTAGCAAAATAAATGTTTACAGGCTCCAACTTCAATATCAAAAAAACAGCATACTTTCTCACCACTCCTATTCAACATTATACTGGAAGTCCTAGTTAATGCAATAAGAAGAGGTATACATATTGGGACAAAAGAAATAAAACTTGCTTTGCTCTCAGACAACACAATTGTCTATGTAGAAAACCCCCAAAGAAACAACAAAATAACTCCTGGAACTAGTAAGTGATTTTGGCAAGGTTCAGGATACAAGGTTAATATACAAAAGCCAATTGCCTTCCTATACACCCACAATGAACAATTGGAATTTGAAATTAAAAATACAACACCATTTACATTAAAACAAAAAATTATATACTTAGGCATAAATCTAACAAAATACCTATAAATTTATATAAGGAAAACTACAAAACTGATGAAAGATATAAAAGAAGAGTTAAATAAATGGAGACATACTCCACGTTTATGGATAGCAAGACTCAATATTGTCAAGATGTTCCCAACTTGATCTACAGCAAGCTTGTCCAACCCGTGGCCCACAGGCCACGTGCAACTCAGCTTTGAATGCGGCTGAACACAAATTAGTAAACTTTCTTAAAACACTATGAGATTTGTTTGCGATTTTTTTTTTTAGCTCATCAGCTATCGTTAGTGTTAGTGTATTTTATGTGTGGCCCAAGACAATTCTTCTTCCATTGTGGCCCAGGGAAGCCAAAAGATTGGACACCCCTGATCTATAGAGTCAACAAAATCCCAGTTAAAATCCCAGAAAATTACTTCATGGCTATTGACAAACTGATTTAAACGTTTATATGAAGAGCCAAAAGACCAAGTAGAGCCAGCACAATATTGAAGAAAAAGAAAAAAACAGAGAACTGACATTATGTGACTTCAAGACTTACTATAAATCTACAGTAATGTTGTGTGATGTTAGTGAAAGAACAAAGAGATTAATAAGTCAGAATAGAGGGCCCAGAAATAGACTCATCCAAGAATAATCAACTGATCTTTGACAAAGGAGAAAAGGCAATTCAGCCGAGAAAGAATTGCTTTCCAACAAATAGTGCTGGAACAATTGAACATCCATAGCTAAGAAAATGAATCTGCACCCTGACTTTACCCCTTTCACAAAAATTAACTCAAAATGAATCATGACCCTAAAAGTAACATGCAAAACTGTTAACTCCTAGAAGATAATATAGGAGAAAATCTATGTAACCTAGGGGTTGGCAGTGAGTTTTTAGATACAACACCAAAAGCATGATCCATGAAAGAAAAAAGTGGTAAGATGTCCTCTAATAGGTGACGGGATAAATGAACTGTGGTACATCCATACAATGAAATATTCTTCAGCGATAAAAAGAAATGGGCCATTAAGCTACAAAAAGATATTCAGGAACTTTAATGCATATCACTAAGTAAAACATGCCGGTCTGAAAAGGTTACACACTGTATTGCTGAGACCAGCTTGGACATGGAGACCCTAACCCACTGGTGCTAGAGGAACTAAAGACACACACACACAAATATAGCATGTGGAGTGGGAAACAGGGGACTCGTAGCCTTCAGAGCTGAGAGCCCCGAACAGAGATTTACCCACATATTAATTGACAGCAAGCCAGTGATAAGCATTGTTTCTATAGATTATAGATTAACTAAAAGTATTCCTTGCAGGAAACAAAGGGGTGGGCTGAAACAAAGGGATGGGCTCTGGCTAGTTATCTGCAGCAGGAACATGTCCTTAAGGCACAGATCACTGATGCTATTGTTTGCGGTTCAGGAACGCCTTTAAGCGGTTTTCTGCCCTGGGTGGGCCAGCTGTTCCTTGCCCTCATTCTGATAAACCCACAACCTTCAGTGTGGGCATGATGTCCATCACAAACATGTCACAGTGCTGCAGAGATTTTGTTTATGGCCAGTTTTGGGGCCAGTTTATGGCCAGATTTGGGGGCTTATCCCCAGCACTGTATGATTCTAACTATGTGCCTTTCTGAAAAAGGCAAAATCATAGAGACAGGAAAAAGATCAGTGGTTGTCCAGGGTACAAGCAGGAAAAGGAAGAAGGAGAGGGATAAATAAGTGGAACACAGGGAATTTTGAGGGCAGTAAAACTATTTTGTATGATATTGCAATGGTGGACACATGACATGATATGCATTTGTCAAAACCTATAGAACTGGGCAGGCTCACACCTGTAATCCCAGCACTTTGAGAGGCTGAGGTAGTAGGATTGCTTGAGCCTAGGAGTTCAAGACCAGCCTGGGAAACATAGGGAGACCCTGTCTCTCCAAAAAAAAAAAAAAAAAACTTAAAAATCGGCTGGGCGTGGTGGCATGTGCCTGTAGTTCCAGCTACTTACAAGGCTGAGGTTGGAGGATCGCTTGAGCACTGGAGGTTGAGGCTGCAGTGAGCCATGATCGTGCCACTGCACTCCAGCCTGGGTGATAGAGTGAGACTTTTTTAACAACCAGTTATCTTTCTTTATGAAGGGCAGGGGGGGGAAATTTAATTAAAAAAAAAACAAAAAACAAAAAAAAAAACGGGCTCTTGAGGGAACTAATAGAGTGAGAACTCACTCACCCCCGAAGGAGTGCACTAATCTGTTCATGAGGTATTTACCCCCATGACCCAAACACCTCCCACTAGGTCCCACTTCCCAATGCTGTCACACTGAGGATTAAATTTCAATATGAGATTTGGTGGGGACAAATAAACATATCGAAACCATAGCACCAAGGTAGCACATAAATGCATGATAGTAATAATGAGAAAACTATCTATGGAAGGGAGAGGACATATATAAGAACTCTCTGTACTCTTTCCTAAATTTTTCTGTAAACCTAAAACTACTCTATAAAACAAAATCTTTTTTTTTTCAAAAGCAGACATTCTAAAGGTGGATTTAGAATAGAGAGGCAATAAATTGATAACTGGCACAGAGGCCAGTAGGGTGGTTTGACTGTTCATAAAGCTAATAGAATCTTAAATCAAGGAAGAGAAATGTCATAGTGTACTCTTGTATGGTCAGACAATGACTAGAGTATTATAGCCAGTTTATGCAGGACATTGGCCTTCTGAAAAGTATTAAGGATAGTCAGAAGTCTAGAAACTCTGACCTGTTAGGAAATTTAAGGAAAATGAGATGTTTAACTTGAGAAAATGTAATTTTAAAGAATATAACAGTTATCTTCAAATCCTAGAAAAGTTGTCACGTAGATAAAATAATCAATATATTGTATATTTCTTTAGTGGTCAGTACAAGGTTTCATGGAAGTTACAGTGAATTGAACATAACATTTATAATTGCCTAAATATTGGGCAGGCTGCCTTGGAAAGAATTAGGTTTAAGCAAGTCTGGAAAATCACTTATCGGAATAAATGCAGAAATAACTCCTATATGACTTTCTGGAAAAGACATGAAGGTGAACTAAACTAGATGATTTCTAAGGTCCCCTACAACTCCAAAATCTATGAGAAACGACAAAAGTCATATAAGGTTTTGAAAGATAAGTAGGAGTTAAGCTCACTATGAAAGAGGCAGAGGACACATATGTGTATTATTTATGCTACAGTGAAGGAGTAAAATATGGCAGAGTAAAAGTTGTGTATTTCCTTACAGTGCTGTATACATAATAGGAGACAAATAACAACTTGGAAACTATTGAATTCAGTTTTGAAAGGTGTATTTTTTTATCTTTTCTAAATTTTATTT
>NW_016826667.1:55752-57717 GCF_001698545.2 Rhinopithecus bieti
TTATTTTATTTATTTATTTATTTATTTATTTATTTTGAGATGGAAGGTTCCACTCACAAACCCACACCACCAGGGCCTAGCGTCCCAACTCTGGAACACACAGATTCTTACAGCCTCTTAGCTGGAATTTGCTTAAGCCTATCCAACTCCCGGGGGTGGGGGGAAGGGACAACCAGCACCGGCTGCAGCTGCGGCTGCCTGCTGTCTAAGTCCTTTGAGCACCTTGCAGGAGGGGCAGCCACCAGCACTGGGACTCACAACTGCCTAACACGCTAAGCTCCGTAGGCAAGGAAGGGCAGCACCCATTTCTATAGCTCCAGGCTGTGCTCTTCCCCTGCTGGAGCCAGGGAGGCTGGACGGCTTGCTTCCAAGACTTATCCCCACAGCCCAACACACTGGCTGTGGAACTCTGCTGCCAGAGCACCTCTTCAGCTCTAACCCTGACTCATCCTTCCTCAGTGGGCGGGGCTTCCCTGCAGGATCTCCAATAACTCCAACCAGAGGCTCAGGGACAGAATCTGGATCTCCTTGGGCCTTAGGCCCTAAGGGGAGAGGTAGCTGCAGTCTCCGCGGACCAGCAGATTTAGCCTCTCCTCCTGGTAGTTCTGAGGAATCCGGGCATCCCAGACAAGCGGGTTTCCCCCCAGCGAAACACACCCTCTCCACCAAGGGACAAAGTGCTTTGTTAAACAGGTCCTGCTCCCTGTGCCACTCAACTGGGTGAGACCCTCCAACAGGGGTTGTCAGACACCCTATATAGGAGCAATCCTACTGGTATCAGGTTGGTGCCCCTCGCCGTCAAAGGTCCCAGAAGAAGGAGCAGGCACCCATCTTTGCTGTTCTCCAGCCTCTTTGAGTGACATCTCCAGGCACGGGAGCAAATCAGATTAATAAGGCCTGAAGTGAACCCCCGGCAAATGGCAGCAGCCCTATAGAAGAGGGACTTGACTACTGAAAGAAAAACAAACAAGCAGAAAGTGACAACAACAGCATCAACAACAACAACAAAAGGCCCCACAAAAACTCCATCCAAGAATCAGCAGCCTCAAAGACCGAAACTAGACAAACTCATGAAGATGAGAAAGAATCAATGAAAAAACGCGAAAAACTCAAAAGTCCAGAATGCCTCTTCTCCAAATGATCACAATGTCTTTCCATCAAGGGCGTAGAACTGGATGGAGGATCAGATGGATGACAGAAGTAGGCTTCAGAAGATGGGTAATAAAAAACTATGATGAGCTGAAGGAGCATGTTCTAACCCAATGCAAAGAAGGCAAGAACCTTGATAAAAGGTTAGAGGAATTGCTAACTAGTTTAGAGAGGAAGATAAATGACCTGAGGGATCTGAAAAACACAGCACGAGAACTTCATGAGGCATACACAAGTATCAACAGCCGAATCAACCAAGCAGAAGAAAGGATATCAGAGTTTGAAGACCACCTTACTGAAATAAGACATGCAGACAAGAATAGAGAAAAAAGAATGAAAATGAATGAACAAAGCCTCCAAGAAATATGGGATTTCATAAAAAGACTGAACCTACAATTGATTGGAGTACCAGAAGGAGACAGGGAAAATGGAAACAAGCTGGAAAACACACTTCAGGATATTATCCAGGAGAACTTCCCCAACCTAGCAAGACAGGCCAATATGCAAATTCAGGAAATACAGAAAACACCATTAAGATACTCCACAAGAAGATCAACCCCAAGACACATACTCATACTCATCAAATTCTCCAAGGTCAAAATGAAGGAAAAACTGTTAAGGGCAGCCAGAGAGAAAGGCCAGGTCATCTACAAAGGGAAGCCCATCAGACTAACAACAGACCTCTCAGTAGAAACTCTACAAGCCAGAAGAGATTGGGGGCCAATATTCAACATTCTCAAAGAAAAGAATTTTCAACCCAGAATTTCAGATCCAGCCAAACTAAGCTTCATAAGCGAAGGAGAAATAAAATCCTTT
>NW_016826667.1:58408-61651 GCF_001698545.2 Rhinopithecus bieti
GAAGAATTGAAGGAGATAAAGACACGAAAAACCCTCCAAAAACAAAAAAATTCAACAAATCCAGGAGCTGTTTTTTTTTAAAAAAAAAAAAAAAAAGTTAATAAAATAGACTGCTAGCTAGACTAATAAAGAAGAAAAGAGAGAAGAATCAAATAGACACAATAAAAAATGATAAAGGGGATACCACCACTGACCCCACAGAAATACAAACTACCAGAGAGTACTATAAAGACTTCTATGCAAATAAACTAGAAAATGTAGAAGAAATGGATACATTCCTGGATGCATACACCCTACCAAGACTAAACCAGGAAGAAGTTGAATCCCTGAATATACCAATAACAAGCTCTGAAATTGAGGCAGTAATCAATAGCCTACCAACCAAAATTTTGCAATCTACCACCCATCTGACAAAGGTCTAATATCCAGAATTTACAAGGAACTTAAACATATTTACAAGAAAAAGACAACCCATCAAAAAGTAGGCAAAGGATATGAACAGACACTTCTCGAAAGAAGACATTTATATGGCCAACAAACATATGAAAAAAAAGCTCAACATCACCCATCATCAGAGAAATGCAAATCAAAACCACAATGAGATACCATCTCATGCCAGTCAGAATGGCAATTATTAAAAAGTCAGGAAACAATAGATGCTGGCGAGGCTGTGGAGACACAGGAACGTTTTTACACATTGGTGGGAATATAAATTAGTTCAACCATTGTGGAAGACAGTATGGTGATTCCTCAAGGCTCTAGAACAAGAAATACCATTTCACCCAGCAATCCCATTCCTGAGTATATACCGAAAGGAATATAAATCATTCTACTATAAAGACACCTGCACACATATGTTTATTGTAGCACTATTTACAATAGCAAAGACATGGAGCCAATCCAAATGCCCATCAATGATACACTGGATAAAGAAAATGTGGTATGTACACACCATGGAATACTACGCAGTCACAAAAAGGAAAGAGATCATGTCCTTTTCAAGGACATGGATGAAGCTGGAAGCAATCATTCTCAGCAAAGTAACACAGGAACAGAAAACCAAATACTGCATGTTCTCACTCATATGTGGGAGTTGAACATTGAGAACACATAGACAGAGAGGGGAACAACACACACCAGGGCCTTTTGGGGGTTAGGGGGTAAGGGAAGGGAACTTAGAGAATGGGTCAATAGGTGCAGCAAACCACCATGGCACACGTAGACCTACATAACAAACCTGCACATTCTGCTCATGTATCCCTTTTTTTTAAGAATAAAGAAAAAAAATTTACGAACCTCCCAGTAAAAGTCAAACCCACAATTTTAAGGCTAAAATTCTTAAATGACTTAATAAGATGTAACTACACCATCTACAAGATGGCACCCCATCAGTGATCAGATACAGGCAAGCATCAGCAGGCAAAACCAAAGAGGAGTGCAACGAATGGTGTTAGTTTTGCCCAGTTCCAAAGTTCCCTCCAACTTATGGGGCAAAACTAGCCAAATGATGAATAACAGATGGGTTCTAAAACATGGAGGGACCACGAAGTGACTTCCTCAATCACAAATTTTGGCATCTATCAGAACCACCTGGAGGCCTTGTTAAACACAGACTGATGGGTCACTCCCAGTTTCTGATTCAGCAGGTCTGTGGTATCAGAAATTGCATTTCTAATAATTCCCAGTTGATGCTGATACTTCTGGTCTGGAACTCACACTTACAGAACCAGTACTAGTCTATAGCAGTAATTCTCAACATTGCTGAACATCAGATTTTGTAAAATCCCAATATCCAGGTGATATTTGAAACCCAATAAAGCTGAATCACTGAGATAAGATGTAAGTATCAGTGTTTGTAAACCTCTCCCAACTGATTCCACTTCCAATATGCAGACAAAATTGAGAACTACTGCTCTGAATTATTATTCCTTATGAGTAGAGCACAGCTGGCACTTGTATGACTTGTTTATATGTTTGGATAATTGTCTTTGTGAAGCTTATGATCCTGAGACCTCATCACCTAAACTTCCACTAGCAGATCTGGGTTACAGCATACAAATCAGCATTTCAACATTCACACCACCACCACCCACAGTTAATTCTTTTGCACGTAGTACAAGAACCACATTTTGAACTTTAGATGATAAAGTTGAAGCTCCTTGTCAAAGCATACAAAGATGGCTGTAATTTGGCTCCTGTATCCCTCATAATCTCCCTCCTTAATCTTTCCTTTTGCTTCAGTCAACCTTATTTCCTCCCCTTTCCAAGCAGCACTATGCATTTCCAGCCACATGCCAGTCTCCTGGTCTTCAATGCCCTTTCACCTTTCATCACATTTAATCAGTTTATATCCATCCACAATGAATATACAACAAATAAAATAAGAAAGATGCCAAAGGCAGGAAATATTTTTTAAGGTATAACATTTTAAAACTTTCAAATATTAAAAACATTAAAATGAAAATGTAAATTTGAAGAAACATTAGCAGCTTAAATGTTAGAAAAATTGTCATCCTTAATTTTAAAAGAAAAAAAATTCTTGCAGAGCAGCAGGAAAATGGTAAAGGCCATAATAGTGAATAGGCAAATGAAAATTAAAAAGAGGTAATTTAAAAAACAAAAAAGGTGGCCAATAAGCACATGGTAACAATGTCCAACTTCATTAGTAAACAAACAGATACAAGTTAAAACAACTTGTCAGGTTGACAGAGACAAAAATGCAAAGCACCCATTGATTATAAAGAGGTGGGAAAGAGGCATTCCTACACACTTCTGATTTGGAGTGGAAATTGGTATAAACTTTCAAGACACTAATTTGACCATATGAACAAATGCCTTTAAAAAGTTATTTCCTCTAGAAATGTTTTTTACAGAAATAATCACGTACCTATGCATGGGTTGGTCAATTGGGATTTTTTCTAATAATGATTTACAGTAGTCTAAATTTGAAAATAGCTTAAATAATCAACAAGAAGAGATAGAATGCTATACATCAAGGAAAGAACAATGGAAGTATCTAATGGCATAGAACAGAGGTTGGTAAAATTTTTCTGTAAATGGCTAGAGAATACATATTTTAGAATTTGCAGGCCCTACAGTCTTTGTCACAGCTACTCAACCCTGCCACAGTAACATAAAAGCAGCCACAGGCAAGATGTCAATGAAAGGATGTGGCTGTATTTCAACAAAAGTTTATTTTAGGACACCAGAATGTGAAATTCATATCATTTTCATGTGTCATGA
>NW_016826667.1:62081-68486 GCF_001698545.2 Rhinopithecus bieti
CCAAAGTGCTGAGATTACAGGCATGAGCCACCGCGCCCGGCCAATAGAGTGTTAAATAGTGATTATTTCTGAGGGATGGAACTATGAATGACTTATTTCTTCTTTGTGCTGTTTGTATTTTCCAGATTTTTAATGATGAATAGGCATTACTTTGCCTATCAGTAAATTATTAAAATGACTGTAAATTTTTTTTAGCTTAGATCAGAGCTTTTCAACCTTGCCACTATTGATATTTGGGGCTGGATAATACTTCGTCATGACTGCAAAACAAAAGCAAAAATTGACAAATTGGATCTAATTAAACTAAAGAGCTTCTGCACAGCAAAAGAAACTATCATCTGAGTGAACAGATAACCTACAAAAGGGAGAAAATTTTGCAATCTATCCATCTGACAAAGGTCTAATATTCAAAGTCTACAAGGAACTTAAACAAATTCAGAATAAAAAACAACCCCATTAAAAATAAGCAAAGGACATGAACAGACATTTCTCAAAAGAAGACATTCATGCAGCTGACAAACATATGGAAAAAAAGCTCACCATCACTAATCATTAGAGAAATGCAAATCAAAACCACAATGAGATACAATCTCACACCACTCAGAATGGCGATTATTTAAAAATCAAGAAACAACAGATACTGGCGAGGTTGCAGAGAAAAAGGAACGCTCTTCCACTGTGGGTGGGAGTGTACATTAGTTCAACCACCGTGGAAGACAGTGTGGCAATTCCTCAAAGATCTAGAAGCAGAAATACCATTTGATGCAGCAATCCCATTACTGGGTATATACCCAAAGGCATATAAATCATTCTATTATAAAGATACATGCACATGTAGGTTCTTTGCAGCACTATTCACAATAGCAAAAACAGGAAATCAACTCAAATGCCCATTGATGATAGACTGGATAAAGAAAATGTGGTACATATACACCATGGAATACTATGCAGCCCCAAAAAGGAGAGAGAGAGAGCATCAAGAAGAATAGCCAATGGATGCTGGGCTTAATACCTAGGTGATGGGATGATCTGTGCAGCAAACCACCATGGCACACATTTACCTGTGTAACAAACTTGCATATCCTGCATATGTACCCCAGAACTTAAAACAAAAGTTGAAGAAAAAAATACTTTGTCATGGGTGGCTGTCCTGTGCATTTTAGGGTGGTTAGCAGCATCCCTGGCCTCTACTCACTAGATACTACCAGCACTTCCCCAATGTGACAACCAAAAACATCTTCAGATATTGCCTAACGTCACTTGAGTTACAAAATCATCCTCAGTTGAGAACCAATGACTTAGAAGAAATATCAGACCTCTAGCAATTTTTTGTGAAAGAAGAAAAGATTGAGTACTGCACTTGTTTTTCTAATCTTCAGACCTCTTTGAAAACCCTTATGTCTGAGCCATACAGGAATAATATATTAATAATGATATGCTTATGAGAGTAAACATTTGTAATTAAGATTGTACTGAGGCATATATATGGTCAAGTGATTTTTTACAAAGGTTCCAAGAAAACACAAGGGGAAAGGACAGTCTCTTCAATAAATGTTGTTAGGATAACTGGATATCCAGAGGCAGAAGAATGAACTTACCTCATACTATATACAAAAATCAACTCAAAACAGATTAAAGACTTAAACATAAAACCTGAAACTATAAAACTACTAGAAGGAAACATAGGGGGAAAGCTCCATTGTCCTTACTCTGGACAATAATTTTTTGGATATGACCCCAAAAGCACAGGTAACAAAACAAAAAATAGACAAATGGGATTATATCAAACTAAAAAGCTTCTGTGCAGCAAAGGAAACAATCAACTGAGTAAATAGACAACATATAGAATGGGAGAAAATATGTGCAAACCATATATCTGATAAAAGACTATTATCCAAAATATACAAGGAACTCAAACAATTCAATAGCAAGAAAATAAATAACCCAATTACAAAATGGATAAAGAAGATGAGGGTCATGAGGTCAGGAGATCGAGACCACCATGGCTAACATGGTGAAACCCCATCTCTACTAAAAATACAAAAAATTAGCCAGGCATGGTGGCGGGCGCCTTTAGTCCCAGCTACTTGGGAGGCTGAGGCAGGAGAATGGCGTGAACCCGGGAGGTGGAGGGTGACCGTGAGGCCAGACCGTGCCACTGCACTCCAGCCTGGGCGACAGAGTGAGAATCCATCTCAAAAAGTAAATAAATAAATAAATATAAATAAAAATTTGCTTTTATTATCTCCAGTTGTAAAAATTGACTATTGTGCAACTGTTCTGATGAACATAATTTACATTCATAAATGGATTTCTGGTTTTTAAGATGAAAGCCTGAAAAAATCATTTTGACAACGTGCAGTAAGATCCCCTGGCCATGTCTTGATCTTCTCCCAGCTTAATTATGGCTCATGGTATGTTCTTCCTTTGCCTCAGGGCCAGTCTGAAATGCCCTCCTCCATCTCTCTGCTGATATAAGTTCTAGTTTCCATTTAAGAATAATCTAAATCATTTACAGGAAGACTATATTTATAATGTATTTAAATTATTGATGTGACAATTTTGAGAGAGAAAGGAGAAAGAGGAAGGAAGGGAGAGAGGGAGGAACAGAGGGAGGGATGGACGGAGGGAAGGAAGGAGTGGGGACAGGGAGGGAAAGAAAGAGAGTAGCTGAATCCTGAAGCTGTAGACATCTAGAGCTTGTACTAGATTGTTAGATTTATGGACAAACCCTTACTTACTTTCTTTCTTTCTTCTTCATGTATCTTTGTAATAAACCCTCATTAAATGAGGTAGCCTGAACATAGTTCTATTCCTTGCAAGCTAAAAAGGCTAATTAACAGAGATATATAGGCTGTGCAGAGCATTAAAACACACACAAAAAAACTGAAATTGATTTAAATGTGACAGTAGGATATTTAACATAAATATTTCTCTTCTCCCTCCTATCTGCCCCCCTTCCCAGAAGTAGATATTAAATAGTTTGGCATATCACCTTTCAGTCCTTGTTCAATGCATTTCCTTAAATATAATTATCTATGTTCATGTTCCATTTTCCATTCTTAATAAATGAGATGATGAAAAGTAAAAAAATAATAATAATAATCTGAAGTTTCATCTTCTCCATAAAAGTCTTATTGGACTACCCCAAAGCTTTCCTATAAATTCCTTTAGAACACTATACCAGTGTCATTCAGTTGGCACTTAATGTGCATAATATTAGTACTATATTCCATTAGACAGACATGTAGTCTTTACAGAAAATTTTAAGTTCTAGAAGAACAGATATCTTGGCTGGGCATGGTGGCTCATGCCTGTAATCCCAAAGCTTTGGGAAGCCAAGGTGGGAGAATCATTTGATGCCAGGAGTTTGAGACCAGCCTGCGCAACATAATAAGATCCCATCTCTACATTAAAAAAAAAAAAAAAGAATAGATATCTCATCCTATATCTCTTGCTTTATATAGTTTCATTTTGACAGCAATGCCTAAAAATCACTTTGCATATATTAAGAGCTTGAATAACATTTATAGATTTGTTTGATAATAAAGAACACAAAGGAGAACATTGTGTTCAGGAGTTTGGATTCTGCAAAGGAATATAAATCATTCTACTGTAAAGACGCATGTGCACATTCAGCACAGCACTATTCACAATAGCAAAAACATGGAATTAACCTAAAAGGCCACCAATGGTGTACTGGATAAAGAAAATGTGGTACAGATACACCATGGAATATTATGCAGTCACAAAAAGCATGAGCTCATGTCCTCTGCAGCAACATGGATGGAGCTGGGGTTCATAATTCTAGGCAAATTAACACAAAAACAGAAAACCAAATACCACATGTTCTCACTTACAAGTGGGAGCTAAACATTGAGTACACATGGACACAAAGAAGGGAACAGAAGACACTAGGGCCTATTTGAGGGTAGAGGGTGCAGATTGGAAAACTACCTATTGGGTATTATGCTGATTACCTGGGTAACAAAACAATCTGTACACCAAACCCCCATGGCCTGCAATTTACCCATGTAACAAACCTGCAGGTGTACTCCTTGAACCAAAAAAAAAAAAAATTGGAAAGGAAAAAAAAGACCTTGGGTACTGGATCCAGGATTGGTTGCATTGCTTACTATGAACTATTTACTTAACCTCTCTGCCTCTATTTTCTCATTCACAAAATAAGGATAATTATAAAGTCTACCTCACTGATTGTTTTAAAAATTTGTAAAGATTAAATGAGATAATGCAAAGTGGCTTACCACATAGTAAATCACTAAGATCAGTAAGATTAAGAAAGGTATTTCCTCTTGCCCAACAATTATACTAGCTTCTTCAAGATGAGAAGATGATATTAATATATAAAATAAGAGCGACTCTCCAGAATATTTGTTCCTATTCCTCAGGAACAAATCGGTCTGCAAAAGTTAATTTTCAAATCCACTATTTAGAACGTCTAAATAAGCATCAGCAAGTCTGAAGGGACTGAAACCTGTAGACAATATACTGGATGATGCTGGTAATATTCTTTCTATATAATTCTGCTTTTCTATCACAAAACACGTATTGTATCTAATACATAAATATAAACAATCCCAACAAATCAGTCCACACCAGAGAATTACAATTAGTTAATTCATTCATTGGGTGCTTTTGTACTTCGTTATCAAATATATTTTTGGTTTCTACTACATGTGTTAACTTATTAAATCCACTACTGTCCATGAAGGCATTTTTAAATATTTAGCCTTCTTGCATTTATATTCAGTGACTAATGAGCACAAATTAGATTCAAGGCACTGGGTAGGCTATCTGAGGCATTTAAGAATGAATAAAACACATTAGATTCTCTTAAGAATCTGTATTCTCTTACAGGAGATTAAACACAGACACAAATATCCATAATATAATGATGGGTAGGATAGCCAGTCAAGAAAGAACTAGAAGAACTCAAATAAGGAAGAAATCACTTCCAGGTGAAAGAGCAGGATAAAGTAGCAATAGTATTTGAAGTGACTTTCAATCCACAGAGCAGTATGGAAAGATAAGAAGACATTTCACAACTGGAGCACTATCTCAAATAATATATTCAACCATTTAAATCTGGAAATACTGAATGACTGATACCCATAACTAATATATAAGATCTAATTGAAACTAACAAATTTAGTTTTTGAAAATAGAAGAGAAACAGAGCAATAATCATGAATTCTATGATTCCTTATTATGGACTTGATAATTCAAAGCTTTTGGCACTAGTTAGTAAACATACAGATTGCAAAGATTTATAAAAGGTCCTCACTAATAGCAAACTTTTGGGTCCGAATACACATACACACACAGTTTGAATTATTTGCACCCTGTACTTAAAACCTGGGAGAAAATAATCTCATTTCCAACATCTTATTCCTCAATCTTCAAGTGCTTTAGAATATGAGAACACATGGAAACAGGGAGGGGAACATCAGACACAGGGGCCTGTCAGGGGGTGGAGGGATAGGGAAGGGACAGCATTAGGAGAAATACCTAATGTAGGTGACGGGTTGATGGGTGCAGCAAACCACCATGACACGTGTATACCTATGTAACAAAACTACACTTTCTGCACACATATCCCAGAACTTAAAGTATAATTTTTAAAAATATATATATTCAGATGCAACCAAAAAAAGAATATACCATTCCCAGTAAGCAATGAGCCATGCATTGTACAGACCATATTTGGAATGTCACGTTCAATTCTAGTCATGTGACAATTTAAGAAGAACATTAACAAATAACCATTTGTACAAAACAGAGCAAACAGAACAGTGAGGGTCCAGAAATTATAGTTTATAAAAGCTGGATAGAACACTGGAACATCAGATTGATAAACCAAGTTCTTAGAGATTCACGAAGAGACTTAGATAAGCACACAATAATAACAGAGGACCGCAACACCCCACTGACAGTATTAGACAGATTATTGGAGTAGAAAACTATTCAGGGCCTAAACTCAACACTTGACCAAATGGACCTAACAGATAGCTACAGAACATTCCACCCAAAACCAACAGAATATACATTCTTCTCATCTGCACATGGCACATACTCTAAAATCAACCATATGTTCAACCATAAATCAATTCTCAACAAATTCAAAAACAACAAAAGCATATCAACCACAGTCACAGACCACAGCACAATGAAAATAGAAATCAATACCAATATCTCTCAAAACCATATAATTACATGAAAATTAAACAACTTGCTTCTGAATGACATTTGGGTAAACAATAAAATTAAGGCAGAAATCAAATTATTTGAAACTAATGAAAACAAAGATAAAACATTTAAGAATCCATGGGACATAGCTACAGCAGTCTTTTTTTTTTTTTTTTTTTTTTTTTTTTTTTTTTTTTT
>NW_016826667.1:69633-77688 GCF_001698545.2 Rhinopithecus bieti
CCTTAAGAACTAGAACAAGACAAGGATGCCCACTCTCACCACTTCTATTCAACATAGTACTGGAAATCCTGGCCAGAGTAGTCAGGCAAGAGAAAGAAAGAAAAGGCATCTAAATTAAAAAAAAAAAAACAAAAAAAGTCAAACTACCTCTCTTCACTGACAATATGATGATTGTATACCTAGAAAACCCATAGTCTCTGCCCAAAGACTCCTCGATCTGATAAACAACTTCAGCAAAGTCTCAAAATACAAAATCAATGTACAAAAATCACTAGCATTTCCATACACCAGTAAGGTCCAAGCTGACAGCCAAATCAAGAATGCAAACCCATTCACAATAGCCACAAAAGAATAAAATACCAGGGAAGTGAAAGAGCTCTACAATGAGAATTATAAAACACTGCTGAAAGAAATCAGAGACAACACAAACAAGTGGGAAAACATTCCATGCTCAGATAGAATTAGTATTGTTAAAATGGCCATACTGCCCAAAGCAATGTCCAGATTGGATGCTATTCCTATCAAATTACCAATGACATTTCTCACAGAATTAAAACTACTCTAAAATTCATATGGAAACACAAAAGAGCCCAAATAGCCAAAGCTATCCTAAGTAAAAAGAACTAAGCCAGAAGCATCATACTGCCCAAATTCAAACTGTACTTCAAGGTTACAGTAACCAAAACAGCATGATACTGGTACAAAAACAGACACATAGACCAATGGAACAGGTGAGAGAACCTAAAAATAAAGCTGTACACCTACTGTCATCTAATCTTCAACAAAGCCAGCAATAACAAGCAATAGAAAAAGATTCCCTATTCATTAAATGGTGCTGGGATAACTGACTAGCCATATGCAGAAGACTGAAACTGGGACCCTACGTTTCACCATATATAAAAATTAACTCAAGATGGATTAAAGACTTAAATGTAAGACCTAAAACTATAAAAACTCCAGAAGAAAACCTAGGAAATTCCATCCTGGACATAGGCCCTGGTAAAGATTTCTTGACAAAGACACCAAAAGCAATTGCAACAAAAACAAAAATTTACAAGTGGCACCTAATTAGACTAAAGAGCTTCTGCACAGCAAAAGGAACTATCAACAGAGTAAAGAGACAACCTAAAGAATGGGAGAAAATATTTGCAAACTATTCATCTGACAAAGATCTAATATCCAGAATCTATAAGGAACTTATATCAACTAACAAAAAACGAACAACCCCATTAACAATCAGGCAAAGGACATGAACAGATACTTTTAAAAAGAAGACATACACACAGCCAAGAAGCATATGAAAAAATGCCCAACATCACTAATCCTTAGAGAAATGAAAATCAAAACCACAATGAGATACCATCTCACACCAGTCAAAATGGCTATTATCAAAAACTCAAAAAATAACAGATGCTGGCAAGGTTGCAGAGAAAAGGGAATACTTATTCACTGCTGGTGGGAATGTAAATTAGTTCAGCCATTGTGGAAAACAGCGTGGCAATTTCTCAAAGAACTTAAGACAGAAGTACTATCTGACCCAGCAATCTGAGTATTGGGTATATACCCAAAGGAATATAAAACATTCTACCATAAAGACACAGGCACATGTATGTTCACCAAAGCACTATTCACAATAACAAAGACATGAAATCAATCTTAATGCCCATCAATGGTAGACTGGATAAAGAAAATGTGGCATATATACACCATGGAATACTACACAGCCATAAAAAAAACAAGATCATGTCCTTTGCAAGATCATGTCTGTGTTCCTACACAGATGGAGCTGGGGGCCATTATCCTAAGCGAGCTAATACTGGAACGGAAAACTAAATACCACATGTTCTCACTTAAAAGTGGCGATAAACATTGAGCACACATGCACACAAAGAAGGGATGAACAGACACTGGGAACTACTCGAGGGTGGAGAGTGGGAGAAGGGTGAGAATCAAAAAACTATCTATCAGGCACTATACTTATTACCTGGGTGATGAAATAATCTGTACACCAAACCTCCGTGACACACAATTTACCTATGTAACAAACCTGCATATGTACCTGTGAACCTAAAAGTTAAAAAATAAACAAATATTGAAGGCTTTAGAAAATCTTTTAAAATGAAGTGAATAAATCACTTTATATAGCATAAAAAAAATTAAAAATCAGCAAAGCACGTGAAGAGACACTCCTCAAAAGAAGACATATACATGGCCAACTAGCATATGAAAAAACGTCCAACATCACTAATCCTCAGAGAAATGCAGATCAAAACCACAATGAGATACCATCTCATACCAATCAGAATGCTTATTATTAAAAGTCACAAAATAANTATAAGGAACTTATATCAACTAACAAAAAACGAACAACCCCATTAACAATCAGGCAAAGGACATGAACAGATACTTTTAAAAGAAGACATACACACAGCCAAGAAGCATATGAAAAAATGCCCAACATCACTAATCCTTAGAGAAATGAAAATCAAAACCACAATGAGATACCATCTCACACCAGTCAAAATGGCTATTATCAAAACTCAAAAAATAACAGATGCTGGCAAGGTTGCAGAGAAAAGGGAATACTTATTCACTGCTGGTGGGAATGTAAATTAGTTCAGCCATTGTGGAAAACAGCGTGGCAATTTCTCAAAGAACTTAAGACAGAAGTACTATCTGACCCAGCAATCTGAGTATTGGGTATATACCCAAAGGAATATAAAACATTCTACCATAAAGACACAGGCACATGTATGTTCACCAAAGCACTATTCACAATAACAAAGACATGAAATCAATCTTAATGCCCATCAATGGTAGACTGGATAAAGAAAATGTGGCATATATACACCATGGAATACTACACAGCCATAAAAAAAACAAGATCATGTCCTTTGCAAGATCATGTCTGTGTTCCTACACAGATGGAGCTGGGGCCATTATCCTAAGCGAGCTAATACTGGAACGGAAAACTAAATACCACATGTTCTCACTTAAAAGTGGCGATAAACATTGAGCACACATGCACACAAAGAAGGGATGAACAGACACTGGGAACTACTCGAGGGTGGAGAGTGGGAGAAGGGTGAGAATCAAAAAACTATCTATCAGGCACTATACTTATTACCTGGGTGATGAAATAATCTGTACACCAAACCTCCGTGACACACAATTTACCTATGTAACAAACCTGCATATGTACCTGTGAACCTAAAAGTTAAAAAATAAACAAATATTGAAGGCTTTAGAAAATCTTTTAAAATGAAGTGAATAAATCACTTTATATAGCATAAAAAAAATTAAAATCAGCAAAGCACGTGAAGAGACACTCCTCAAAAGAAGACATATACATGGCCAACTAGCATATGAAAAAACGTCCAACATCACTAATCCTCAGAGAAATGCAGATCAAAACCACAATGAGATACCATCTCATACCAATCAGAATGCTTATTATTAAAAGTCACAAAATAACAGATGCTGACAAGGTTGTAGAGAAAAGGGACTACTTACACACTGCTGGCATGAATGCAAATTAGTTCAGCCACTGTGGAAAACAGTTTAGAGCTTTCTCAAAGAACTTAAAACAGAATCACCATTCAACCCAGTAATTCCATTATTGGACATATACCCAAAGGAATATAAATCATTCTCCCATAAAGATACATGCACATGCATGTTCATCACAGCACTATTTGCAATAGCAAAGACATGGAAACAACCTAGCTGCCCATGGTGGATTGGATAAAGAAAATGTGATACATATACACCATGAAATGCTATACAGCCATGAAAAAAAAAAAAAAAAAAAAAAAAAAAAAAACAATCATGTCCTTTACAGCAACATGGATGGAGTGAGAGGCCATTATCCTAAGCAAATTGATGCAGGAACAGAAAACTAAATACTGCATGTTCTCATTTATAAATGGGAGCTAAACATTGAGTACACATGGACACAAAGAAGGGAACAATAGACACTGGGGCCTATTTGAGAACGGAGGGTGGGAGGAAGGTGAGGATGGAAAAACTACCCGTCAGGTACTATGCTTATCACCTGGGTAACAAAACAATCTGTACACGAAACCCCTGTGACATGCAATTTACCCAAGTAACAAACCTGCATATGTACCCTCAAATCTAAAATAAGAGTTGGAAAGATAATAAATAAATAAAAATCTTACTCTCAACAGATAAAAAAAAAAAACAAAAAATAACAATAACAATGGGATGGCATAAAAGGGCATAAATACCCCAAGGTGAGAAGACTAAGGATGGACTATTTGAACTGTATGTAAATATTTGATGAACTCTTGTGTTTTACTCTGGAGATGAGTAGCAAGTAATTTGTTATTTTTGATTATCAAAGTTTGGACATTTGCAAGTGATTTACTTTTATATAAACCAGAAAAGGGTGAATGTTACCAAGTTATTCACTTCATCATTTGCATTTCAGTGTTTTCTTAAATGATCCAAAGGTGTAGTTATATGTATAGCCAGTTACATATATTATCTATAATCCCATATATGTGTCAGACAGTGACCTCTCTAAGGCTAAAAGACCATTATACAAAAAGGCTGACATCTGCTGTTCTAGAGCTAATGAGTAAAATTAGAAGTAGGCAGATATAAACTCAACCTAAAAAATAACTTTAAAGCTGTTCATCAAGGAAACAATCTTCCTAAAAAGTATTAAGCTGTTCAGTACTGAAAGTGTCCAAGCCGAATCTACAGGGTTCCCTGACTGGTTCTAATAGGACCACAGGGATGACTTCTTACACCCCTTGTAACAATAAAAACCCATGGAATAGAATAGGTGAAAATGTCTGGAAAACACATTGTGGGTTTTTTTGTTTTGTTTTGGTTTGGTTTGGTTTGGTTTGGTTTTTTTGAGACAGAGTTTCGCTCTTGTCTCCCAGGCTGGAGTGCAATGACACAATCTCGGCTCACACTCACTGCAACCTCTGCCTCCCAGGGTCAAGCGATTCTCCTGCCTCAACCTCCCAAGTAGTTGGGATTACAGATGCCCACCACCATGCACAGCTAATTTTTGTATTTTTAGTAGAGACGGGGTTTCACCATGTTGGCCAGGGTGGTCTTGAACTCCTGACCTCAGGTGATCCACCCACCTGGGCCTCCCACAGTGCTGTGATTACAGGTGTGAGCCACTGCGCCCGGCCACATTGTAGTTCTTTAACTCCAAAACATATATTTGCCAAGGCCAAAAAATTGCAACAATCTTTCCTCTCTCTGAGGGAGTTTTCTAGGAACACAATCCCTTCCATAATGGGTATAGTAGCGATAACTCTGAGGACTGTGAGTACCATCCCCTACATAAAAAATTCTTAGACTCACTTACAAATTCAGGATTATAGGAAATGCTATCACTCACAACTTACTAGAAGAATAGGAACAAGGTTTCTCTAAGGAAAAATCATACACAACTAGGATAAATAAGCATTTGAATAAGGGACAACTCGTAGATAATTTGTTTAAAATCTTAATTGTTTTGTCAAGCATAGAGAGCTGAATTAAAGACAGGCAATCAAAAGCAGTGATTATAAAGTACTTATCTAGTTGGAGTCATGCTAACAATGGGATCCCCTAGCCATCATGCAGCACTGATATTATTTTGACATTTTTATAAACAATCTGTGAGAGGAAGACATCTCCACATTTGAAGAATAAATTTTGCTTTCCCAAGTACTGAGCTGTCAAACTGGTTGGGGATAAACTGCCTAAAAATTTCACATGATTGAAGGAGTGGGCAGCAGAAAAGAGGAAGATGGGCTTCAAGGTGAATGCCAGGTAATACTTTTAAGCAAAAATTACCCTGAGAATCAGCCACTTAATAATGAATGACTCTCGAATCTCTATATCTATTCCTGACCTCCCTTCATGAAGATCAGGCTTTTATAGCCATCTGCCAATTATATATTTCCACCTGTATGCCTTGCACACACATCAAACTCAAGATATCCCAATCTAAACTCTTCATCTCCCCTTCTCCTCTCACTTCAAATCCTCTTTCCGTATTCTCTAACACATTTGCTGAACCATCAATCATCAATTGCTCTAACCAGAAACATGGGAGTCACCATCCACCAGTCTACCTATAGCAAAGACTGCCAGCTGTCCACCAAAATCTATGCTGATATACACCATATATCCAAGTCTCATTTGTGGTTTAGCGGTTGTCTTATGACAAGGTTCTCACACTTTCCCCTTCCTAAGGATGAGAATGGCAATAATCAAAGCAATTGTGGAAGCTATATGTTGAAGGTGGTCTAGGTGAGATCACCTGGGATCCCTAAAAGATTAATCAGATCTATCCACCACCGCCATCAGCAGCACTCTAAAACACACACCAAACCTAAGAGAGGAATAAACTTTGAAGGTTTGAACTATTAGATTTTGAGATCTCTTTGTTATGTCTGTTTGGCCTAGCCTGACTAATACATTACCTTTATCTCCCCATAATCATGAATCACTAAGTTCTGCTTCCTACATATTTCTCAAATCTAATTCCTTCTGCCTCTCCCTACTTCCATGAACAAAGTTCCTTATCACTTTGCTATTTTATCACCTCTTTATATATGTCTTTCACTCCAAGCTTGCTCACTTCTCTGCCATGGAGGATATCTGTTGAGTTTCTAGTCAGCCTGAATTTATCTATTACATCTTCCTAACAGCCAGTGGGGAGGCTGTCCTAAAGGGATCCATGTCTCTCCCTCATTGATGTAGCAGCCTTGCTGAGTTAAATAAACACCATCCCCTAGCCTCAGTGGAGGTCCTTGATGAAATAAACCATTCAAATAATTCCATCCCCCTTGGGACACTGATTGGTTCAGTAGTGAACATGTACAATCAGAAATTCGGTTGGGAGCATGAGATGTGCTCTATATGCTTTTATTTCCTTCTCTTTCTCTCTCTCTCTCTCTCTCTATCTATCTCTCCCTCTTTCTCTCTCCCTCTCTCCTCCCACTTTGGACATGATCAATGAAGTTTATAGTCCCAGGAGCTGTTGGCAGTCATCTCGCAACCAAGAAATGGTAGAGATAATACATGAAATACAAAGTTGAGGGGAAAACGTGTTTTGGTGACATCATTGAGCTACTTGGTCAAACCTACCTTTCTACCTCTAGGCATTCCACTCCTGTGTGTCAATAAATTCCCTTCTTATTTAATCCAACTTGAGTTTGATTTTCTATTACTTATAATGCAAAGGGTACTAATTGAAACACTCCTCATCCCAATTTTAGTTCATCCTCCACATAACCCACCAGAAAAATGTCTTTAAAATGAAAAATTGATCAAATAACTCATCATTTAAGATCACTCAAAGCTTCCAACATATTGGGCCCTTCACTCCAACCACCTCTCCAAATTCATGATATGGTCTTCATACCTGCATAATTCACACTCAGAAATAGTAAGAAACTTTTTGTTCCAAGAACAATGAACTGTTACCCTATACCACACTGCCTTCTCAGAACTTGTTTCCCTATAACCCAGTAATTTCCCCTCCTAGATGGATGCAGTAGCTCTTGGAATTACATACATCCTTATTCACGTTAAAAGAGAGACAGAGACACATCATTAGGGGACATTCATTGCAGTACCGTGTGCATTAGTAGAAAGCTGGCAACTCAAATGTACATCCACGAAAGAATAAATTAATTATGACATTTATATGGAATTATAAGACAGTAAAATAAATAACATATATCAACATGGAGAAATTTCAAATGCGTGATGTTGAGGAAAAACGTCAAAGAAGAACTCACACAGTGTCACCGAAACATGCAAAACAATAATGTTTACTGTAGAAGTAAAAATACGCTTGAAAAGGTTATTTCTAGGGAAAGAGGGAGGTAAATGATATTAGGGAGAGTATACAAACAGCTTCAAATCTGTATGTAGTATTCCACTTCTAAAACAGGATGTAAAAGAAATGTTGTAAAAAGGATAAAGTACAGCACAGTGGGTGGTGGTGTACAAGAATGTTTGTTCTAATACTCTTTAAAATTTTGCATGCTTGAAATATTTTCTAATAAA
>NW_016826667.1:79662-83830 GCF_001698545.2 Rhinopithecus bieti
CCTTCATAAGGAAATGAAGACCCAAAGAAACAGGTAAGCTTGTGTATTTTTATGCTTAGGTTTGATGAAGAGTGGACAGTTCTGGAGAAGCATGATTGGAGGACAAAAGGTATGCTCTAATGGCAATAAACTGGGGAGAACTTAGCAAGGCCTGTTTGTTCAGATTCTTCTTTGTGTCTCTGTGTTACTTTTCCCAGAGATAAGGATGTTACTTTTCTCCAGGTATAGGAAAAGCACCCCTCAAATGAACTGCTTCAGCGCAGAAAGGTAGGAGATGGTCAGAGAGTAACCTTCCTAGATGTGATGACCTGCTTCAGGGTAGAAAGGTAGGGGAAAGGTGAGAGTGACCTTCCTGTTTCCGCTGTTTTCTCAAATGCCAGGGTGCCATATTACAAGGTAGCATATCCTAAACCCCATAAACTACAACTTGATTTTAAAATGATAATATATATTCGAATTTACACATATATGAATATATACACAAGATATATATTTACATTTATATACAAACACACAAATACATACACATTATGCATAGACTCAAAATACATAAGAATCTGATAACTGTGTTTACCTCCAAGGGAAGGGAACTAGATGACTGGGAGATAGGAAGGGAAGGACACTTACATTTTACTTTAAACCTTTTGTTCTTTTTTGAAGCTTGTGCCATGTGCATGCCTATTCAAAACCTACATAAATATAATACTTTTAAAGTAAATACTTTAAAATGTATCTCACATCAGGACTATCACGGTAGTAGTCTTCTAACTGCTCACTCTTCTATTTTATTTTTTCTATTGAGGTGAAATTTACATGACATAAAATTATCCATTTTAAAGTATACAATTCAGTGGCTTTTAGTACACTCACAATGCTCTGCAAGTTATCACAATTATCTAGTTCCAGAACATTTTCATCACTTCTAAAGAAATCCTGTACTCATTAAGCGGTTACTCTTCATTATCCCCAGATCCTGACAACCAACTAATCTTCTTTCTGTCTCTATGAAATTACCTACACAGGATATTTCATATACTTGGAATCATGCAATATGTGACCTTTTGTTTGCTCCCTCAGTCCATCCTTCATTCTACTTCTGAGTTAAGTGCCCCTCTCACACATGGCCATAGCACCTTACCTTTGTACTCGCCTTTCACACTATATTCTAATTACTATCTTGACTGTATACTTTATAGAGTTTAGATTTAAGAGGGTAGGCCCCATGCCCGTCTTGTTCCCCCATTATATCAATAAACACATGATGTTGAATGAATGTTGCTAAAACACAATCTGATCATTATATTCCCTCAATTATGTAACTGGTTTATTGAATAAACTTGACTTAATAGAGTGAAAGCCACTTCCTCTTCCCCAGAGAGAAAGTGATTTTCTCCCACCATTATTTTCAGATTTGCTTTGTTGGGTCAATCTCCTGGATGATATCTCAGCTTTCTGGAGGGGCAGAAAAAGTTCAGTCTAAATCAGGAAAGAAACATGACTAGGGAGCTTAACACAGGATAGAGGCAAAAGGCATCCCCAGAATGACTGCAAAGGGCAGTCCTGAGATGTAGACTATGCAGCGGGCCTGACAAGCAATCCATCCAGCCTAAGGCAGGAAGATGGGATTTCAGAAAGGACAGTGCAACAGAAAAAAACATACAACTGATAGATTTTCTCATTGACTATATTGATTATTATGTACAAAATTTGGAAGCAGAATTAGTGAAAGGTACATAGAAAACTAAACAATTAAAACCAGGAAGAGTAAAAAGTAGTACAGGGAAATATTATTTGCTCAGCTGCAAATCTGCCTGTTTGCTAGGCATGCTAATATAAACATGAAATACTGATTTAATAAAAATAAATCACAATATAATTATATTGGGAAGATGGACAGGAGTACATGTATATATTGGGAAGAGAAGAGGCAAGGTAGTAATGAAAGATATCTAAATTCTCATTTACCATAAAACAAAGTTAATAGAGAATGCTTAAAGTTGAAAATTCAGGATGTAACAGGAATTTTGAAGTATATACCAGAAGCAAGAGAAGAAAGTGTTGAGTTAAACATGACTGCCTCCGAAAAGTAGAAATCAAAAGGCAGAATGGGGTGGAGATAGGGAAATAGTTTTAGTCTTAAGCGTGATAATGCTGTTTAAATCATTACTATTTGATTAAGCACACTACTTTCATAAAGTCCAATCTAATCTAAATCAAAACATCCAATTCCCATTCAATTTGAAGCTTCTCCCTTCTCCTAGCTCAATCCTGAATCTGGCTTGGAAACTCACAGCAGGTGTGTGTCCAGACTGGCAATGAAGTCAAGTGGATGAGTCCAGAATGGATTGTGTGCTCTGAGAACTGCCCTCTCCCATCTCTGCCATTACAACTCTTATTCCTCTTCTTCACTCAAAGTTTCAGCCTAACACACATCTTTCATTAGCTAGAACAGGGGTCCCCAACTCCCCCCTCCAACCACCCCCACCCCCGCCTCACACCAGGAGGTGAGCAGCAGGCGAGTCAGTGAAACTTCATCTGTATTTATAGCCACTCCCCATTGCTCACATTACTGGCTGAGCTCCGCCTCCTATCAGATCAGCAGTAGCATTATATTCTCATATGAGCATGAACCCTGTTGTGAACTGCACATGTGAGGGATCTAAGCTGCATGCTTCTTATGAGAATCTAACATCTGTTGATCTATTACTGTCTTTCATAACCCCCAGATGGGACCATCTAGTTGCGGGAAAACAAGCTCAGAGCTCCCACTGATTTCACATCGTGGCGAGTTGTATAATTATTTCATTATATATTACAATGTAATAATAATAGAAATAAAGTACACAATAAATGTAATGCACTTGAATCATCCCAAAACCATCCCCACCCCATCCATGGAAAACTGTCTTCCACGAAACTGATTCCTGGTGCCAAAATGTTGGGGACCACTGAGCTAGAATAAATGCTTTCTCTAGCCTCTGGCCTGTGCATACCCTGGGCTAGAAAAACTCTCTTCCCTACCTCCTTTGCCCAATATGTTTTAATCACACTTCACTTCAGGTCTTAGCTCAGAAAGTAGTGACTTCCTCCAGGAAAACGTTCCTAACTTCCAAGTCCAAGTAGTGACCCACCTACGCTACCTCATACTTCCCTTAGCACAACACTGACCATGGTGTATAGTAAGAGCTTAATTGACTCCCTCTCTACTAGACTGTAAGCTCCATGAAAGCAAAACTCTGCGTTTTATTCAATAAATACATGTTGAATGAATAAATTATCAAATCCTCTCTGTAGACAAAACTCTTTAGGAAGACCAATTGTAATTCAAAAGTTTGTTTAGTAAATACAGCATCAGAGTTAGTGGCAGTGGGTTAGGATTTGCCCAGAACAGTCCTATTTGTATTGATACCCTGAATTAATTATTAACAGCACTCCCCTTTCACTTTCTATAATGATGCCCCAATTTGGATGATTCATCCTGTGTGATTAATAAACACTGTAGGGATGGAATATGCCTGCTTCTTAGTAACTAAGCCAGGGCAACTTCTCCTCAGGATATGCTAGAGACACATGGTCATTATCCTCCTCTGTCTTCTAAGCTTCATGATGGACCAGCCCTCCTCACTCTCTACCCTACCCACAATGATCCAGGTTTTCATTACATGGACTAATGTCTAGCCTCAATTGAAAGGCAACACCACATCTCTTTAGGATGTTTCTGCACAACTGCTAGGATCTATTTATTGTTTCTTTTATAATTAAACTCTCCAGGCCACCTTAATTCCCTGGGGAGGAGGAAGTGGTCAGTAGTAGATACTGTCACTCCCTAGTTTTTCCTACAAAACCTTGCTAGCTGTACATGCTTCATAACTCAATCACAGTGGAATAGTAGCCAAGTCTGCTAAAATACACTTAATCTGTGGATAGGAAGGTGACAGGAGCTTTCAAACTCATCAGACAGGGAAAAGATATTCGTCTTGATGTGAAGAACCTCACACACTGAATAACATTTGAACCTCCATCAGCAAAATTCAAAATTAAAAAAAAAAGAAAGAGGAAATTCCAACCTATCGCTCCTTTAAAATTGCACCTGGGCCTAGCACTTTGGGAGGCTAAGGCAGGCAGACTGCTTGAGCCCAGAAGTTTGAAACTAGCCTGGGTAACATGA
>NW_016826668.1:0-1447 GCF_001698545.2 Rhinopithecus bieti
TCTCTCTCTCTCTTTCTTTTTTGAGATGGAGTCTCGCTCTGTCATCCAGGCTGGAGTGCAATGGCATGATCTCAGCTCACTGCCTTTTCCACCTCCTGGGTTCCAGCGATTCTCCTGCCTCAACCTCCTGAGTAGTTGGGATTACAGGCATGTGCTATCACGCCCAGCTAATTTTTGTATTTTTTTTTCCTTTTTCTTTTTTTTTTTCATTTTTTTATTATACTTTAAGTTCTAGGGTACATGTGCATAACGTGCAGGTTTGTTACATATGTATATCTGTGCCATGTTGGTGTGCTGCACCCATCAACTCGTCAGCACCCATCAATTCATCATTTATATCATGTATAACTCCCCAATGCAATCCCTCCCCCCTCCCCCCTGATTTTTGTATTTTTAGTAGAGACAGGGTTTCACCATGTTGGCCAGGCTGGTCTCGAATTCCTGACCTCAGGTGATCCACCTGCCTCGGCCTTCCAAAGTGCTGGGATTATAGGTGTGAGCCACTGCGCCCGGCCACATCTTTTCTTTCTAAACCACCCAGTCTCAGGTATCCCTTTATAGCAAGAGAAAACAGACAAGAGAATGTGCATGAACAGATGAGGGAGAACGAAACCTCTGTGCCTGCAGTCACATGAGGCTGTGGCAGAGCCAGGCTGTGGCTTCGCAGAGCCGAGGCTTGAAGGGGACCCAGGAAGTCACTGGTGAGTCCTTCCGATTATTCAGGGAGTCTGCATGGTCTCTACAGCCCTGGAGTTTCACTTCCTTATTGAGGCAAGGGAGTTAGGATGACTGAAGGCCGGTGCCCAGAGCTACAATATGTGGGCAGAGTTCACATTTTAAAGACCAATGGCATACAAAGTTGGTGTAGAGAAGGGAGCAAAATCTGTCCTTCATTTTCAAATGTTAGTGAATAGGTAATAGTTCTCCAGTCAGTTGGAATGAAGGGGAAAAGCTTCAAGAAATACGTCTTAGGAAATAATGTTGGCTTGGCACTCCCCTCCTTCATTATATATCTAAACATGACCATTTGGGAGGCTGAGGCAGGAGAATGGCATGAACCCGGGAGGAGGAGGTTGCAGTGAGCCGAGACCACGCCACTGCACTCCAGCCAACAGAGCAAGACTCTGTCTCAATAAAATAAAATAAAATAAAATAAAATAAAATAAAATAAACCACACGACCATTGCACTTTTCAAGTTTTTTTTGTCATCTTCTATTTTAAGTGCAGAACACAGAAGGATGGCTGAAGTCCCCAGATCCACTTCCTTGGCTAGAATAGAACTAGACGAGGTGTGTTCTTGCAAGCAACCCCAGCAGAATCCAGCCATCTGGGCAGGAGAACAGAGCAGCCCCTGGCCCCATGTGCAGTGTTCAGACTTGTGCTGTGAGCACGACTCAAGGAAGAGCTGGATTCTGTCTCTCATATATATATGTATACACACACACA
>NW_016826669.1:0-806 GCF_001698545.2 Rhinopithecus bieti
AAAGAAGTTTTCTGATAAACTGCTATGTGATGTGTGTATTCATCTTACAGAGTTACTGGATTCTTTTCTTGGAGCAGTTTGCTAACACTGTTTTCGTGGAATCTGCAATAGGATATTTGGGAGCACATTGAAACCTATAGTGACAAAGGAAATATCCTCAGGCAAAAAACAAAAATGGTTTCGGTGAAACTGCTTGTGATGTGTGAATTCATCTCACAGATGTACACTTTTCTTTTCAGGGAGCAGTTTGCTAACATTACTTTCATGTAATCTGCAAAGGGATATTTGTGAGAGCATTGAGGACTACAGTGAAAAGGAAATATCCTCATACAAAACTAGACAGAAGCTTTCTGAGAAACTGCTTTGTGATTTGTGAATTCATCTCACAGAGTTACATGATTCTTTCATGGATTAGGTTGGTAGCACTGGTTTTGGAGAATCTGAGAAGGGATATTAATAATTGCTTTGAAGTCTTTAGCTACGAAGGAAATATCCTCAGCTAAAAACTATAAAGAAGCTTTCTGAGAAATTTATTTGTGATGTGTGGATTCACCTCACAGAAATACAGCAATCTTTTCATTGAGAAATTTGCTAACACTTTTCTCATGGAATCTGCAACGGGATATTTGGGAGCACATTGAAGTATATGGTGAAGAAGTAAATATCCTGAGATAAAAACTAGAAAGAAGCTTTCTGAGAAACCACATTGTGATGTGTTAATTCATCTCACAGAGTTACAAGATTCTTTTCATGCATCATTTTGGTAGCACACATTTTGTGGAATTTGAGAAGGGACATTTTGGATG
>NW_016826670.1:0-2853 GCF_001698545.2 Rhinopithecus bieti
ATTTTTATTTCTTTATATAATATATATGTTTATGTATAATATATATATTAATTTTATATAAGGGTATAACTTCATTCTTTTGCATGGATATCAATTTGTCCCAGCACTATTTGTTGAGGAAACAATTATTTCCCCATTAAGTGATCTTAGCATCCTTGTCAAAATAGATTGACCTTAGATATATAGATTTGTTTCTTTATTATATGTTTTATTCCATTCATCTATATGCCTATCTTTATGCTGGTACAATACTGCTTTGATTACTATAGCTTTGTAGAAAGTTTCTTTAAAATTATTTTAATTGACAAGTAAAAGTTGTATATATTTATGATGTGCAACATGATGGTATTTTACTGAGGTGAAATATACATATATAATTAAGTTTATTACCATTATAGAGTTTATTATTACCATAATACAGTTTATTACCATTAAGCTGTATACATAATAATGATAAAGATGCTAAAAGTTATATATTTATTAATTTACCTTCCCTTTCCTGGCCCTGAGTTACCGCCAATCTACTCTATATCTTCTTGAGGTCCACGTTTTAGGTCTCGCAAATGAGTGAGAACATGAAATATTTCGCTTTCTGTGTTTAACTCATTATATTTAATATATTGGCCTCCAGTTCCATTCATTTTGCTGAAAATGACAAGATTTCATTCCTTTTATGGCTGAATCATATTCTGTAGTGCATAAATCCCATATTTTATTTATCCATTCATCAGCTGATGGACACTTAGGTTGATCCCGTGTTTTGGCTATTGTGAAGAGTGTTACAGTAAACATGGAAATGCAGGAATTACTTTAATATATTGATTCCCTCTCTTTTAGGTATATACCAAGCAGTGGAATTACCGGATGATATAGTATGTCTATTTTAGGTTTTTTTTTGGGGGGGGAGGGGAAGCTTCATATTGTTCTCCATAGTGGCTGCACTAATTTACATTTCCACCAATTGTGTCCAAGTGTTCCTCTTTCTCCACATGCTCACTAGCATCTGTTTTACCTATCTTTTGATACAAACCATTTTGACTGGGGTCAGGTGATATCTTACTGTGGTTTTGATTTGCATTTCTCTCATAATTAGTGATGCCGAACTTTTCTGTATAGCTGTTGGCCATTTATATGTCTTCTTTTGAGAAATGTATGTTCAGATTTTAGCCCATTTTAAAGTCAGATGATGATGATTATTATTTTGCTATTGAATTGTTTGAGCTCCCTATATATTCTTGTTATTAATCTCTTGTCAGATACAGAGTTTGAAACTATTTTCTCCCATTCTGTGTGTTGTCTCTACTTTGTTCACTGTTTACTTTGCTGTGCAAAATTTACTACAAAACTATAGTAACCAAAAGTACACCACTGGTATAAAACATTTTGGTCTGTTGATTTTGTTATTGTTTTGGATTTTCTATTTTGTTTATTTCCATTCCAATCTGCAGTATTTCCTTCCTTCTGTCAGCTTTACATTTGTTTTGTTTTTTCATTTTCTAGTTCCTTCAGGTATGAAGTTAGGTAATTGATTCAAACTTCCCTTCATTTTAAAACATGAGTGTTTACCACTGTAAATTTCCCTCTGAACACCACTTTTGTTGCATTCTTTAGGTTTTGGTATGTTGTGCATGTTTTTTAGAAAATTCATCTCAAAATATATTCTAATTTCACATATAATATTGCCTTTGACCCACTGGTTATTTAGGAGTGCTGACTTCATTTCCACCTAATTTCAGTTTTGTGGATTTCCCAGTTTTCTGTGTTATTGATTTCTAGTTTCATTCCATTGGGGTTAGAGAAGATGCTTTTTTCTGATTTAAATATTTTAAATGTATTGAGAATTGTTTGTGACCTAGCATAAGGTCTTTCAAAGTTCTTTAATCAGATGAAGGCTGGTTTCCTTAGATAGGGGTGGGGTTGTTTTCCTGGAAAACAAGTTTCAGAGGGATTTTGGAGAACCATAGTTCCAACCTCCTCTGTTTAATCAAATATTTGCATGCTAAGTTTCAAGATATCAATTTTAATACCCTAATATTGGCATAGATTTAACAAAGTTATACAACTCTACATGCTGTACAATTAGGTATTAGACATGATGTTCAACCACGTTTTGCCAGTGGCAAGATATAATAAGATTCCTTTATGGTTTATAAAAAATTTTCTGAGATTCTCCACCAGTAACTTTAGTTACGAAAATCAAGCCTCTAGCCTGTTATCCTTTAAAAAGTTTTAAAAATATATTCAGAGGCAGCCAGTCTATAATCTTCATACTAACGATTGTTCCATTGTAATCAAATAGCCATGAGGATTTCCTAACTCCTTTTTCTACAATGACATTCCATTATATACACTTCTCAGTACTGCTTTGAAGAACTATTATGCCACTTAATGCTTCGAATTACCAGTGTCCCACCGTTCCTGGAAGAAGGTTATCCATGCCTCAATATACCAACCAACAAAATTCCGAAGTCCCAGCTGAAGGCCTATTTGCTGAGGCTGTTTCTAATATCAAACTCTAGATCACTAAGGATTTAGATTAGGAATAGAAGGCAGATTCTGAAAAGAATTTATGGAAAGGGCCAGCACACAACATAGCCAACTAAATCAAAATGAGATATTAAGATACCCACAGGGAAGCAAGGTCAGAAAAAAAGTTATTATCCTCAGAACTGCAGGGACCAGAGGCAACTAATATTCCAAAATGTTGATGAGAGCCGGAAGCATAAAGAAGGGGCTTTTTGCCCTACAGAATCTTTGTTAAAACGTGATCCTGGCCAGGTGCAGTGGCTCACGCGTGTAATCCCAGCACTTTGGAAGGCTGAGGCGGGCGGATCACGAGGTCAGGAGATCCAG